>NW_003852586.1:2761174-2789396 GCF_000181295.1 Otolemur garnettii
AGATCTCGAAAAAATAATACTTCATTTTATATGGAATCAGAAAAAACCTTGAATAGCCAAGACATTATTCAGAAATAAAAACAAAGCAGGAGGAATTACGCTACCAGACATCAGACTATACTATAAATCGATAGTGATCAAAACAGCATGGTACTGGCACAAAAACAGAGAGGTAGATGCATGGAACAGAACAGAGAACCAAGAGATGAACATAGCTACTTACCATTATTTGATCTTTGACAAGCCAATTAAAAACATTCAGTGGTGGGCGGCACCTGCAGCTCAAAGGAGTAGGGCACCAGCCCCATATGCTGGAGGTGGTGGGTTCAAACCCAGTCCCAGTCAAAAACTGCAAAAAAAAATCAGTGGAGAAAAGATTCCCTATTTAACAAATGGTGCTGGATGAATTGGCTAGCAACCTGTAGAAGACTGAAACTGGACCCACACCTCTCACCATTAACTAAGATAGACTCTCACTGGATTAAAGATTTATACTCAAGACATGAAACTATAAAAATACTAGAAGAAAGTGCAGAGAAAACTCCTGAAGAAATCAGCCTAGGAGAATATTTTATGAGGAGGACTTCCCCGGGCAATTGAAACAACATCAAAAATACACTACTGGGACCTGAGCAAACTAAAAAGTTTCTGCACAGCCAAGAACACAGTAAGTAAAGCAAGCAGACAGTCCTCAGAATGGGAGAAGATATTTGCAGGTTATGTCTCTGACAAAGGTTTAATAACCAGAATCCACAGAGAACTGAAGCATATTAGCAAGAAAAGAACAAGTGATCCCATCTCAGGGTGGGCAAGGGACTTGAAGAAAAACTTCTTTGAAGACAGGTACATGGCCTACAGACACATGAAAAAATGTTCATCATCCTTAATCATCAGAGAAATGCAAATACAAACTACTTTGAGATATTATCTAACTCCAGTAAGATTAGTCCACATCACAAAATCCCCAAACTAGAGATGCTGGTATGGATGTGGAGAAAAGGGAACACTTCTACATTGCTGGTGGGAATGCAACCTCTTATGTTCCTTTTGGAAAGATGTGTGGAGAACACTTAGAGATCTAAAAATAGGCCTGCCATTTGATCCTACAATTCCTCTACTAGATATATATCCAGAACACCAAAAATCACATTATAACAAAGATATATGTACCAGAATGTTTATTGAAAGCCAATTCATAATTACTAAGTCATGGAAGAAGCCCAAGTGTCCAATGACACATGAATGGATCAATAAATTGTGGTATATGTACACCATGGAATATTATGCAGCCTTAAAGAAAGATGGAGACTTTACCTCTTACATGTTTACATTGATGGAACTGGAACGCATTCTTCTTAGCAAAGTATCTCAAGAATGGAAGAAAAATCATCCAATGTACTCAGTCTTACTATGAAACCAATTTATAACTTTCATATGAAAGCTATATCCCAATTATAGCCCAAGAAGAAGGGGAAAGAGGAGAGGGAGGGAGGATGAGTGGAGGGAGAGTAATTGGTGGGACCACACCTACAGTGCATCTTACAAGGGTATATGTGAAATTTACTAGTGTAGAATATAAATGTCTTAAAACAATAACTAAGAAAATGCTGTGAAGGCTATGTTAACCAGTTTAATGAAAACATTCCAAATTGTATATAAAACCAGCACATTGTACCCCATGATTGCATTAATGTACACAGCTATGATTTAATAAAAAATTGCATATTTTATGAAAATATATTTGAAAACTAAAGGAACATTCATTTTAAGAGTCTTTTTTAAAAAATGTACTGATGGGTTCCATTTTCCTGATGCCTAAGTGACTTCATGAAAGTAATTTTGAATAATTGTGGAGGAGTGTGATTTATAAATGCTTTCAGTCCTTAAAAAATAATTCTGGTAACTCAGAATAAAGTTTTTGGCACCTTGATTCAGTTGTAGAGTTATGAAGAACAGGGAAAATCATGTTTATCATATATACTAACCAACTTTTCAAAAAAGGAAACATTAAAAATGGCAAACAAAGTGGAAATTTGATATTAAACTTGAATCCTCCTGAGTTTAAAATAGTAAACATAAATGATGAAAAAAGAATTATTCAAGAAACTTTAGAGAAAACAGTTGACTACTTACTGTACTAATTGTAAGTCTTAATTACAGAGTGTAAGTCATTCATTTTACAAATATCCTGAGCCCTACCATGTCCAGCCCTCTACTAGGCTCTAATGAAACAAGTAGAGATAAGATAGCAGGTGCCCTTGGACTCCCAGGAAAAGTAGTACTGGCAAACATTTTATGCAACAGAACACCACAGACCTAATGATGAAGAGTGCAGCATTACTACAGGGCAACAAAAGAAGGAAGGGAAGATATTTGTTCTATGATAATTCAAAAGAGAGTTTTCCAGGGACTCCTTTTGCTGTGAACCCTGGCACCCTGAACCCCAGATCACTTTGCGGTCAAGGGCAAGGGCCGGAGATCTCAGATAGTGAATCTGTCTTCCACAGGCTCTCACTTCACAACACACTTCCTTTTTCTCCAATTGACTAAATATAAAATGGTTCAAAAAGATCCTGAAAAGTTTTTTTCTTTTAAACTTATTATATTTCTACATAATTCAATCATCCAAACCCAATTCTTTTTATTTTTAAATAATCAGTTTGATTTAATCTCCTACAGGGAAACAGGTAGGTCATTTCCCCTCATATTTCTTGTAGTTACTTTTCTTTTCTATTTAGAGACAGAGTCTCTATTTTGCCCAGATGGGAGTGGAGTGACATGGGTACTCACCAGTTTGAACATAGCACATTACAGCCTTGAACTCCAGACCCAAGTGATCCTCCTGCGCCAGCATCCCAAGCAGCTGGGACTACAGCATGAGCTGGGGCATCAGGATGGGTGGTTCATATCTGTAAGAAACAGCTGTCTTTTGAAGGAAGAAGTTCTTAGCATGAGAGGGTTTTTTAAATGTATATATAGGAGATTTTTAAACAGAAGCTGGATATTCATCTGCAGAAATGTTTTGGAAGATTTCTGCAATATGTTGAGCTTAAAATCAGATAATTTTCAAGGTCCCATCCCAATCTGAAATGCTACCCATAATAAATAAGCAAATAGTTTCAAGGAGCATAAGATCTCTGAGAAAAAGGAATTGTTACAGCCAGCCAGGTTCACTGCCCACTGCTCCAAAGTCAATACACTGACATGGCAGGTGTGACAGCAGAGAAAGAGTTAATGTTGCATGCACCATGCAAAAAAAAAAAAACTTGAAAGAAAGATTTTTAAAGATAGTTTGGCAGGCAAAAGGCTAGACAATTGGGTCCTCTAATTTTCTGGGTTCAGGATGGAAACACAGAGGTGTAGAAACTGTCTTATCTGCTAAGTCGGTTATAAAAATAACAACAAAATTTTGAGATAAGATAAAAATTATTTTACAACAGAAACTAAAGGGTGAAACTGGGCCTTTATGTATAGATCCTTCATCATTTAAATTTCCAAGTCAGCCTTCTTATGTATGGTACACAATAGTTTTCATCTTTTAGCTTGAAGATGCTGTTTCATTATGCAAATGAAAACAGCATTCCTCTCTTTAAATATCATTTCATACATAATGATAGTTACTTTTAGTCACTATTAAAGTAATCAAGGGTCCAAAAAACATTTCTTTACTAAACAAGGGAGACTTAGACTCTTACAGCTTATTCTGTGGGTGTGTCAAGAATTTAGACTCCTGGCTCAGCGCCTGTGGCTCAAGCGGCTAAAGCGCCAGCCACATACACCTAAGGTGACGGGTTCGAATCCAGCCCAGACCCGCCAAACAACAATAATGGCTGCAACCAAAAAAATAGCCAGACATCGTGGCGGGCACCTGTGGTCCCAGCTACTTGGGAGGTGGAGGCAGGAGACTCGCTTGAGCCCAGGAGTTGGAAGTTGCTGTGAGCAGTGAAGCCATAGCACTCTACCCAGGGGAACAGCTTGAGGCTCTGTCTCAAGAAAAAAAAAAAAAAAAATTTAGACTCCTAAATTCCAAAATTGTCAGAGCCCCTTCAACATCAAACTTGCTTCTTTATCCCCCCAATGCCTCTTTCACACCCATGAACAGTGTAATTATTTTATTATTTTATATTAAATCATAACTTTGTACATTGATGCATTCATGGGGTTCAGGGTACTGCTTTGATATACAATGTGAAATGGTTACATTGAACTAAGTAACACATCGCAATTATATTCATTTATTAATAGTTTTGAAATGTACCATTGCATCATGCACATTAGGTGAGGTCCCCCCAAACACTCTCTCTCCTCTCATATCCTCCCTCCCCTCCCTTCTCTCTCCTTTTCCCTCCTACTTTCTGGACTATAGTTATGTTTTGCCATTCATGAGTGTGTAAGTGATTATATATTGATTTCATAGTAGTATTGAGTACATTGGATACTTTTTTTCCATTATTGAGATACTTTACTAAGAATAATACATTCCAGCTTCATCTAGGTAAACATAAAAGATGTGAAGTCTCCATCTTTTCATGTCTGCATAGTATTCCATGGTGTACATATACCCATTTGTTAATCTATTCATGGGTTGATGGGCAATTGGGGTGTTTCCATGTCTTGGCTATTATGAATTGGGCTGCCATAAAAATTCTGGTGCAAATTTCATTGTTGCAAAATAATTTTTGATCATCTGGGTATATACCCAGTAGAAGAATTGTGAGTGTTCTCCAAATGTCCTTCCAAAAAGGTCGTATTAGCTTGCATTCCTACCAGCAGTGTACAAGCGTTCCCTTCTCTCTGCATCCACACCAAGATCTATACTTTTGGGATTTTGTGATGTGGGTTAATCTTACTGGAGTTAGATGATACTCAAGTGGTTTTCATTTGCATTTCTCTGATGATTAAGGATCATGAGCATTTTTTCATGTGTTTGTAGGCTATGTGCCTATCTTCATCAGAGAAGTTTCTGTTCAAGTGTCTTTCCCACATAGTAGTTTGAGTTCTTGCATTTGTAAGGTCAAGTCCCAGTTGTATTTGCACCCTTCACCCAGGGGGTGTGCCATACACTGTGCATTGTTCCTGTGGGGTGGGAACTTGCACATTGATTAGTTTGAGTTTTCTATAGGTTCTAGTTACCAGACCTTTGTCAGAAGCATAACCTGAAAAAATCTCCCATTCTGAAGGTTGCCTGTTTGCCTTACTCTCAGCTGTGCAAAAGGTTTTTAGTTTGATCAGATCCCAGTAGTGTATTCTTGGTGTTGCTTCAATTGTGACTCTCAGCCATGTAACAGTGTGTAAGAAACAGTCCCTGAAAGGCAGGGACACCTGTATCTACCTCCAGCAGCGTCCACAGATGAGCTAAGCTGGCTGCCAGCTCGCTGCCATAACAAATTTGACCTTGAGCAGAAAAACGTTACCACCCCTTAGTCCTTACAGGAAGGACTAAGCACACTAAAAGGTTTAGGGGAGAAAAAACATCCTAGCAAGGGATCATTTGTACAGAACATCAGAGGATCAAAAAGCAAACTGTGGGCCTACAGAGCCAGATAAGAAGCCTTCAAGTTGTTGACATGTGACTCCATAATCCTTAGATGCTAAGAACCCTCCTTCCCACACAGCTTACCATTTATGTGTGATGACCTTAAAAGAACAGAGAAAATTCAAGCAGATCTCTAATTTGCAGAGAATTTGCTTCCAAAGCTACATTTTTAGAAATCCACCTGTTTGGAATAGAAAAACAAGAATCACATGTGTTCAGTTCTAATTTGAAACTAGTGGATTAACAACTACATGCTCACTTGAGAAAAAAACTCAAATTCAAGAAGTGAGAAGAGGGCGGCACCTGTGGCTCAAAAGGCTAGGGCACTGGCCACATATGCCAGAGGTGGCAGGTTCAAACCCAGTCCCAGCCCCCCCCCAAAAAAAAGAAATGAGAAGAAGAGAGGGAGTTTGGCAAGTTCCCACCCCACGGGAACAATACACAGGTGGGGTAAAGGGCACAAATACAACTGGGACTTGACCTTACAAATGCAAACAATGTAACCTGATCCTATGTGCCCTCATATTAATCTGAAATTAAAAAGAAAGAAATCCAGGGCGACACCTGTGGCTCAAAGGAGTAGGGCGCCAGCCCCATATGCTGGAGGTGGTAGGTTCAAACCCAGCCCTGGACAAAAACCACAAAAGAGAAAGAAAGAAAGAAATCCACCTGTTAAAACATGAACTCAAATATAAAGAAACATAGCACTATATTCCCAGTATTCCTGCAAACTTTGAGAACATTACATAGAATCTCAGGAAAACAAATACTTGAGGGGTGTTCTAATTTTTGATTTTTTTTTCCAGTGGTTTTCTTTATTACAATGTTACCTCTGGGTACTACTTCTGTTTTGCTTGCCTCTCAACAGAGAAAAGGAATGAATACAGAATGGGTTCAGAAGTCCTCTAACATTCCCTTTCACACCTTTCTTTTGGTGTGAATTCCAAGGGGAATTCGAAAGTTCATTCCCCAATAGCCTCTTGCCTGTGACCTAGAGGTCAGCAGTCACACTATGCACTTTTAGGGGCAAATGGATATCCAAATTATTAGTCTCCATTATCATGATTGTAGAAAAAAACAGGATAGAGGTAAGTGGTCCCATTGCTTACCACAGATCTTCAATTCTGGACGAGCCCCCAAATACGTTACTAAAATTTCACTCTTCAGTAGGACCTTGGTCTTAGGGATTCAAAGAATGAACCCACAGACCAAAGAACAATGGTAGGACAGGATTTTATTAGAAAGGAATACAGAAGAAATAAGAGGCACCAGAGGTTCTAGCAGGGGTGAAAGAACTAACTGGGGAGTCTCTACCTGGGCTCTTTATCTAGGGGGTATTAGGTCTTGAGAATTACACTTAGCCAGGATTTGGCAAATAGAAACATGTTTTCAACGTTAATGGGTATTATTGACACAGGAATGAATTCAGTCCCTCCAGCCCAGGGGGGGTGGTCCCCATGAACTAAGCCAGGAAAACTGGGGTCCCCTGTCCAGCCTTGAATGGAGGGGAACCCAGTATCATTTCCTTATACTTTAAAATTATGCAGTTTAGTTTTCATTATCACTATCTATTTCAGATTTCTTCCTTCAAGGAAAAAACATTCATTGGGAATCAGTCTTCTGAGAGAGTCCTCCTTTCCACCAGCAGCTCAGCCATGCCTCACTGTCAGCCCAGAGAGCCCACTTAGAGGGCTTCTGAGCACTTCTTCTAATCTAATGTTCATCATTGAATTTTACCTATTTCAGATCACATGAAATAGATTTCTTGACTCCATGCAAAAAGAATATTTGTCACCAGCTGTTCCAATTTCCCCATCACTCCTCTGTGCTAAGTGACTTTTCTCAGTGCATCTGATTGTCTGGACAAACTTCTTCCATAGCATTTAAGACATTATCTTTAAGTTACCTACTTGCCCATCACTTCCATTGGACTCCAAGTCCACTGAGGTCTAGATCTATGTCTATTCTTTGATTTCTGGCCTGCAGGAGAAAAGCAGTGCATATTTGCTGAGCTGTTTTCAAAAACTGCTCTGTCTCATTATCCTTTGATGCAATCTCCTTCTTGGCAGGAATAGTGCTTTTTTGTCACTTCTTCTTCATATGGTATACTGTAAACAGATTATCTTTGAGAAAATTGGTGATTCCTTGATTCAAGGTGTATCTATAGGAGTTCCAGCCTTCACTTAAAAGGAAGCAGTCACAGAAGTGACTCAGTCCGGAGGGCTCACAATTTAAGTCACTGCCTCATTCACAGTAAACTGTCTTTCATGTACCCAAGGGATAGTTACTAGATTAAGTTCTGGGGTAATGTAACTTATACATTAAACACATTTCCTTTCTTTAGCAAGTCATGTATAAGTAAAGAAAACTTCAAAGAAATAAGAAACTTCTATAAATATTATAGAGTTTCTAAACAATTAGTTCATAAGGTATAGGAATTAACAGTTTTCCAACCTAGATTTCTTATTTCCAAAAATCTTAATATGATTTTATATACTTTACCAAGTACACAAAACTCAAAGATGAACCCTAGAGGTATCATGTCAAATACAAAAACTAGCCTCTGGAAGGCAGTAGTGAAGGATAAGATGAAAAGGTGCCAGCTTTCTAAGTAGGTGTGGCTCCCCTCAGCTCAGAGCTCTGCTAACTCCTCACAGCCCCAATTACTGAATTGCTTCAGCCTTCTTTGTTCAGACAGGTTGACTTAATGGTAAAGGATTCTTTTGTCTCTCCGATTTGTTGTTAAACTTAACTAACAATGTGTAACTGTAATTGACAAGTAGAACCAGATACTCCCTCCTGGAGTAGAAATCCAAGAGCACAATAAAAATGACCCTACGTTAACATGGCATTTAATTCATACAGCAAATAAAGATGCATTCTTTTTTTTTTTTTTGAGACAGAGTCTCACTATGTCATCCTCAGTATAGAGTGCTGTGACATCACAACTCACAGCAACCTCTAAGTCTTGGACTTAAGCAATTCTCTTGCCTCAGCCTCCCAAGTAGCTGGGACTACAGGCACCCGCCACAACGCCCAGCTTTTTATTTGTTGCAGTTGTCACCGTTGTTTAGCAGGCCCAGGTAAGGTTTGAACCCTCCTGCCTTGGTATAAGTGGCTGGTGCCCTAACCATTGAGCCTAAGGATGCATTCTTGAAGAGGAATTCTGTAAGTAGAAATGGCCTGTGGCCTTTGGCTTTCTGTTTCTGAAATTTAAAACATGGCTCATTTGCTCACCATTTCCTTGTATATTCCCCATATAACAAGTTTGCAATTCTGCAGAGATATGGGGTCCACAACAAAATTTTCTGTAGTAATTCTCAAAATTAATGAGTAAATTATTTCATTCCATAATATTCCCTAACAGAATTTGTCTATGCAGGAATGAGTAGACAATATTAAAATCTATCTCATTTCTGAATAAAATTCCTTTGATCCAGAATGAATAAAAATGAGATGGAATGCTTACCCAAATTTTTCAAATACTACATGAAGAGTATTAAATTTTAAAGGAGTAAAATATAGTAAAATCCACTTAGCAAAAAAAAAAAAAAATACACTAAATATAACAATGTATATACTCTCCCCCAGTTATTGGCATTACTTGTTAAGGAATATAGATACTTGCATTATTAAGCTGGTTCCCCCAAAGTCTGTCCCCCCTCCCCTGAGACAGACTTGCAGGAATATGCTGATTTGCATCATCTCTAGGCACAACTCCAGCTCCACTTAGGAGACCTCATGGGTGTGTGTCAGAGCCATATTCCTGGTGACCAATGTGGAAGATTTTTGTCTGCCAACTCCCCTCTTACATCATTCAGTGGTTCTGCCAGCACTAACTGCCACATCTGGGAGTGTCCCGTACATTTCTTCTGGCAGAAAGTTCACCTTAGATGCTGACTGGAGAAGGGCACCATCAAGTTATCCCCAAGCAAAGCAGATCCAAATCTTTGTGCCCTACAGCGGTGGCTGCAAGAAGAGATGCACCAAGAAGACTGAAGGTGGTCCATAGGAGGGGTCAAATGCATTCAGTTTTCTGGTGATTTGGATTGAGAATATCACAGAAGATCACAATATTTCATGTATTTTTATACTTTCCAGAAACCATACTTCTGTTTCAGATATCTTCCAATGAGGAACTTGAGTATCATTTTAGAAACGAAAGAATTAATACAAAGATTTCATCACTCTCTATGCTAATTTGTGAACATAGAAATTATTGTGAAACATTAACAAGATATACTCACAGAATAATGTGTTTCCTAAAATAAAATAGTATTAATATTTAAATATGTCCACAAAGGTAAATGTCTTCACTTTCTTTTCCCCTAACTTTTAGACTTTACAATGCCAGAAGCAGATCTCCTCAACACCTGTAAGTTTGTCAATAGTTATTTTCTAGTGAAATTTAATTAACTGATACCAGAAAAGAGCCCCAGTGGAGAGTCACTGTGCACATGCAGAAGAAGGGGTGAGAGACTTTCAAAAACTTCTATAAAGGTTACTGAAATTGGTTGGATTTAAAATGAAGACCATGTCATCGCATGTCACATGGAAGAAGGGTCACAAGAACAAGCTGTGACAATTAGGACTCAGATCTCAGATCAGCTGCATGTGACTTTCGAGTCCCCAACCTTCCACTCACTACACTGGCTATTTAACTTCTCAGTGCTTCACTTCCAAATATTTGTGAAGATAAAATAAGGCAACACAAGCACTTATAAGAGTACATGTTTCATGGTAAACACTCAGGAAATGTAGGCTATTAGTATTGTCTATTTTGCCAATGAAAACTCCAGGCCTAGAAACTCACTGTGGAATTTTAATCCTAGAAGCCAAATTGGGTGTGCAGAGAAGTAGCTGTTATATACACAAAACAGCTTCTTTCTTGCTAGCCAAGCCCTTCTGCTTCCCTCCTGCCATTACCTGCCCTAAGAAATATGACCCCCTGGGTTTCCGGGACCTGCTGTCAGCAAAGGCACTGCTTTTATCTGGCAACTGAGACTAAGTGAAGCAGCCAGATTGGAGGACTCATCCTCCACAGCCAGGTAACACTGACTCTGACCCATCATACTGTCCCTCAGTCATAGTACAGTTGTTTCTGAAAAACCTAGGCAAAACTTAAATGCAAAATTGGAACACGAACAAAAGTCAGAATACTGTATCAGTATTCTGAATTTCACTTGGCCTAACTAGGATTTTGATTGTGCTAAAAAAAAAAAAAAAGGGAAGGGTTGGCAAAAAACTTCAAACTAGGTTAAAGAAAGAACAGATCTTTGGTATGTTCCCCCAAAGTGTATTAAATGTTGTAATAGATGGGGAGCAGAGGTCAGAGGGTGGGAAGGCTATAGAGCTCAGTAGCTAGATCCTATGAAGTTTCTAAAAGTACCAGCTAGCAATCTTCATCATATTCTTTAGTTCTTTGAAATTTTCCATATTGTCTCTTTGACGTAACAAAGCTAAAGGGTGCCTTGTAAGATTTCAGCAGAGGTAAGAAGAAGGTCATATATCACAGACTTGGCAGCTGAAAGCCAACAGATACCAACACTTGTGAATGAGTGAGACCTTAGAATGGAAGTTGGTGCAGGATATAAAACAGATTAGCGTTCTGAGTAAGAGCAGAAACATGCAAGTAGAATTACTCACAGGAGGTTCTCCCAGCTTACAGAGAAGCATCTTTGTTTTTATTATAATATTTCTCTGAAGGAAGTTTAGTAAAAGCCAACTTCCTTTAGGAGTTGTTCAAAAAGAGGGGAGGACAGGAAGGAACAATTATACCTCTGGGTTCTGGATTGTTTGTTCAATCTTCAGTAACGCCCAGGATAAGGGAGTGGAAGAAAGAGGAAAAGAAAAGGGCATCAGGTCCAGTGAGTCAGGGTGAAAGCTGTCCCATGCAGAAGGACTGGCCGCAAAGCTGTAGTTCAGGCACCTGATTTTTATGAAGAGGATACCTTAACAACCTGAGGTTTGGGTTGAACAAGAAGATAACCCAACATTAAAGAAACTAAGGATTTCAGAGGACTAGAAGGCAGTGGTTGTATTAAAGAGACTGTATTAAACTGTATTAATGGGACACGGCATTAGGAAGGTTGAGAACCACTGAGTTAAGGTCTTTTAAAAAGTCTACATGAAAACCAAATTTTTTAGACTGGGTGCAGCAACTCAGACCTATAATTCCCAAACTTTAGGAGGTGAAGGTGGGAGAGTGGCTTGAGTCCAGAAGTTTGCGACCAGCTTAAGCAACATAGCAAGATCCTATCTCTACAAAAATTTTAAAAATTTGACTGGTGTGGTCACTTGTACCTGTAATCTCATCTAATCAGGAGGCTGAGATGGGAGGATCACTTAAGCATAGGAGTTTGAGATTGCTATGAGCTGGGATGATGTCATGGCACTCTAGCCAGGGCAACAGAGTGAGATTCTGTCTCAAAAAAAAAAAAAAAAATACACCATAACAAGTGTTTTCGATAAAGTAATAAAAATGTCTACATTCCTTTTCTCCAAACTCTTAAAATTCCTCAATCACACAATTCATTATGAGAATAAATAATATAGAAGTTTTGCTTTCCTCCACTCTCCTTTTGCCCAGACAGAAACATCCCAGCAGAGAATACAGATGTCTATAAATGCACTCTCATGCCAAATTGGCAGGTCAGCTGTCATTTAGTATTAGTATCAGCAGAATACTATTTCAGATGATAGTCTTCCAGGGAAACAGAAGCTTACCCTTCTCTTCTTTAGTGCTGATAATCCCACAGCCGTAACATATTGCCTTTATTTTGATGTAAATTTTTATCAGAACCCCCTCCAAAATAACTAGTAATAATAGTTAGCATTGTTTATTTTTTACTGTGTGTTTGGCTCACTTGACATGGATTAATACATTAAAATCTCCCAACAAACCTGTGAGGATGGCTCCTTCTTGTCTCAGTCTTGAGGGTAAGGAAACCGAAATGTAGAGAAGTCCAGTAACTTGCCTAAAATCAGAGAACATATAATTGGCTGAGCTTGGATTCACAGACAATTGGATTGCAGAGATTATACTTTTAACAACTATACTATGTTATGTAATACAGCTACTACTAAGGCTCTACTTAGCATAGTGTTCTAAAATGTTCTGTTTGTCATAAACTTATGTATGTATTAATCCGGCAGCTTTATTACTTAATTTCATTTAAAATATTTGACATATCTTGCTACATGTCATAAGAATTAGTATTTCTACATTTTGATGTTTTATAAATTGAGCATAAACAAAATAAAACCACATGCACATTCATCAGGATTCTTTGGTTGCAAGTGGCAGAAATTCAATTGACACTAGTTTAAGTAGGAAGAAATTTATTAGCTTATTTAACTGAAAGTTAATGAGGGATCCACACCCCCAGCACAGCTGGCACTGGGCCCAGGTGCTCATGGTCTCTGCCATGCAGCTCAGCTCTCCCCTGTGCAGCCTCCTTCCTGGGCAGATGCTTCACTCTGAGATGGTGAAGACATGTGCCCTCTCTAGGCTTAGACTGTCCTTGATGCTAAGTTAAGCATCCCAGAAAGAAAAGAGAAAGAAGAAAAAAGAGTCTTCCCAACTTTGGGCTCTAGTAGGAAAAAAAAAAGGGTGAAGAAGCCCAGAGGAGGCTCCACCTGACCAGCCAAGTAGCCTCTGATGCAGGAGATGGGTCAGAGAGAAGCATTTCCAGGGAAAAAAAATCGTAGTTTAAAAAAATAACAGTTATCTATTACCCAGTGAAAATCTGCTACATTCTGAATCAATACAATGTTAGTCAAAAATCATATAACCCCTCATTGAACAGAAATTCTGTATTTTCATGTGCTTATTAAGTTGTGAGTCACAGAATGTCATGCAATGCATATTCTATCATCTTCGAAGAAAGCAGTATGAACTAGTGATTTTAGCCACCAGCTCTCTTTGCCCAATTTCTGTAAAATTCCTGTGAGAATAAAAATGCAACATTTTTTACTTTTAATGTAGAAAATAATTTAGCAAGAAGACAGGTATGTTAACACATTTTAAAAATGTGTTTCCACATACATCTAGTTTAAGTGAGCCAACTTGCATGATAATACACAGAGTAATGCTTGTAATAGGTTGCCTTTTTCTCTCTACAAGTCAAAATAATAAGATTAACTACAATAACATATCTCCCCACCTGGGCACCTGATTCAGGCATTTCTGCTATGAATATAATCTGGCAAGACTTCCTGGTGAGAACACACAAAAGAATGGAACTGGACTCTCACCTATACCACTCACAAAACTAACTCAGAATGGGTTAGACTTCAGTGGTTCTCAACCTGTGGGTCATGATCCACAGGAACTATATTAAAGGGTCACAGCATTAGGAAGGTTGAGAACCACTGAATTAGAGGCTTAAAGAGAAGATCTGAAACTATAGGACTCTTAGACTAAAACTAAAGAGGAAAGTTTCTTGACATTGGTTTTGGCAATGATTTTTAGAGATAATAGCAAAAAGCACAGGCAGCAAAAGCAAAAATAAACTATTGGGATTGCATCCAACTGAAAAGTTTCAGCACAGCAAAAGGAAACAATCAACAAAATGAAAAGGAAATCTGTGGGCTGGGTGCAGAGATTTCTGCCTGTAATTGCAGCACTCTGGGAGGCCCAGGCAGTTGATTGCCTGAGCTCACAGGTTGGAGAGGAGCCTGAGCCAGAGCCAGACCCCCATCTCTAAAAATAGCCAGGCATTGTGGCTGGCACCTGTAGTCCCAGCTACTTGGGAGGCTGAAGCAAGAGAATCACTTGAGCCCAAGAGTTTGAGGTTGCTGTGAGCGATGATGGGACTCCACAGAGGGTGACAAAGTGAGAAGAAAACGAAGGAAAGAAGAAAGGAAGGAAGGAAGAAAGGAAGGATGAACCTGTGAAATGGAAGAAAATATTGGCAAATCATATATCTAATAAGGGTATAATTACCACATATCCAAAATATATAAGAAACTTACACAACTCTATAACAACAACAACAAAAAACCCTAATTTTAAAATGGTCAGATGACATGGACATTTTTCCAGAGTAGATAGGCAAATAGTCAACAGATACATGAAAATATGCTCAACATTACTAATCATCAGAGAAGTACAAATTAAAACCACAATGAGATTAACACCTTACACTTGTTGGTAACTTGTCTTGTTACCAAACAGACAAAAGGTAAAAAGTGTGGGCAAGGGTGTGGGGAAAAGGAAACTGCTGGTAGGAATGTAAAATGGTATAGCAATTATGGAAAATAGTATGAAGGTTCCTCAAAAAATTAAAAATAGAACTATCACATGATCTAGCAATCCTACTTCCAGATAAATATCCAAAGGAAATGAAATCGGGATCATAAAGAGATAATGTGAAGATGTTCATTGCAGCATTATTCACAGTAGCCAAGATGCAAAAACAATCTAAGTGTCTATTAATGTATGAATACACTTAATAAATGTGGAGTGTGTGTGAATATTATTCAACTGTAGTAAGGCTGGAAATCCTGCCATTCGTGATTCAAATATACCTGGAAGACATTATGCTAACTGAAATAAGCCAGACATAGAAAGACGGATTCTGCACGATCTCACTTACATGTAGAATCTAAAAACATCAAACTCAAAAAATTTCCCATGGTGGTTGCCAGAGAGTGGGGTTTGGGGGAAATAGAAGATGTTCATCAAAGGGTACAAACTTTCAGTGTAAGAGGAACTAATGTACAGCATGGATGGTAATAAACGTGTTATTGAATTTGACTGTAATAATCACTACTCGATGTCTGCATATATTGAAAGACTGCACTGCACGTCTTGAATATATATGATCTTTATTTGTCAACTAAGTATTTAAAATTAAAAAGGAACTTTGAAGTAATGGTGAAAACTCAATATACTAAATATAAACAGTTATATATTTATTAGATACTTAAGTTAATGTAACACAGACACTACTATAAGTTCTGCATGTTGAAGTACACTTGGTTCACCTTACTAGTCCTCCTTTACTAGTAAGAAGGTAAAATTCTCATGAATTTAAGGAACACTTTCAAGTTGGGTTCTTCATCCCTTTCTTAAACCTCATGGCTTTGTGGTTGCCATGAGCTGAATTACCTGGCATCTCTTTCAGTGTCTTTGGAATTGTTCTCAGTTGTGGCTATAGACTTTCTGCGCAAGGAATGCACAGCTAGTAAAACCTGTTATATTGCAATTTGCTGCCCTTACATTTCACTTTGATCTCTGACTCTTATCACTTTTACTCTGCTTTGCCTGCTTTTGGGGACTGTTTTACTGAGGAGACTGCCTTTGTTTATACATCTGGAATTTCTTGATCTTTTTGTCATAATTTGTTTACTTCATTTCAGACATTCTCATGTTTCAAGTGGGAAAGATCAGCTCCGTCAAAAGTTTCAAGACAACTTTTCACCATAAACAATAAAAAATAAAAGCAAAAAAACCTTTTCAGAGAGCTATTATTCCTTCATTTTCAAGAGTTCTCTTGCTTTAAAAAAAGAGCCAAAATACATACGTTTTCAAAAGCCAGGAAAAAGGGTACCTTATCACATTCCCCTTCAACTCTTCACTTTCCCGGGGCTTTAATATAAATTCAAATTAATTATTTTTCTAAGATGAAAACTCCTTACTTTTCCATATATTCCAAATAACATTTCTTTTAAATTTGCTCATTTACAAAATGTAAACCCCATAAGGTCATGAGCTCCCTGCTTTCCCATTGCCTGCAATTCTGCCTGGCACATAAAAAATGTTTGTTAAATCAAGGGATGAAAAACATGAGTGAACAAGATTTGAAAATTGTACTTAATATGACTGTATTAAATAAAAGATGGTGAACAAATGAAATCATTTTAATGAGTGAAAGTCACACATTATGAAAGAGAATTATTGAAATGAATCTGAAGCTAAAAGAGACCTTAAAGGTTATGTCATAAATGTTACAGAAAATGGCTTTGAGACCCAAGAGGTTTGAAGGTCACACAAGAGAACTGGGGTCTTCTAATTTCCAATGCAGTGCTCTTTCTTCCACACTGTACTCATTATGAAAATATAGTTTAAACTCCACTACTGGGAATATTGTTGCCCTCAAACACTTATTTCCTAGAATTATCTTTAAATGTATATCGGTTGCAGTGGATACTGGTGACATTCCACCCGGGCCCTTTATCAGACCTTGTCTCTCCTCCACCAGCTGAGTATAGCTGACAGGAGCTCATGGCTGCCCTCCTCTGAGACATGCTGTGTGTTCACAGGAGCCACCCTATGCACAGCTGAGAAGCTTAGTTCTCCCCACCTGACTGGGAGAAGCTTGGCTCCCCGCCCCCTGACTGAGAGCCTCAGCCATGGGTAGCTGCTGCAGGTGTGAGAAACTCAGCCTCTTCCTTAGTGGGGGCAACTCTGTAGTCCACTGACACCCTGTGCTCCTTCTGTGCTATGCTCAGGCTGGACTTCTGCTGGACCCACACTGATCTTGAGTCTTCCTCTGCCTTCTCTTGCTGTCCTCACTCTCTTAGAGGTTTTGCCTTAAAACACTCCCTCACCTGCATAAGAATCCTCATCTCTAGCTCTGCTCTAGGGAGCTAGACTTAATACACTAGTTGATTTAGTTTTCAAATTAATGGAAATGTTGGGAAAAAATGTTTTCTTGTATTTTTTTCCTAAAATACATGAGTTCATTTTCCTAATTCAATAAATCTGGTATGATGAATCTAACTAGATCTTTACTCTTGCAAAATAACTTGCCTGAAGTTCATCATTCCAAACATGAAATTTACTTGTTTTGTAAAGTTGTATGCAAGTGATTTAAGCACTTACATGTAAATATACTGATTTTTTTGGACAAATTCTTCTGTTTGACAAGAATTGTGTTTTCATTTTATCACTCTTTTTTTTGGTCTCTTTCTCATAGGAGTGCAATGCAAAAATGTTTCCA
Organism: Otolemur garnettii; assembly: GCF_000181295.1. Taxonomy (NCBI): domain Eukaryota; kingdom Metazoa; phylum Chordata; class Mammalia; order Primates; family Galagidae; genus Otolemur; species Otolemur garnettii. The sequence continues at coordinate 2,778,659 of NW_003852586.1, forward strand.
AGTAGCTAATCATAAGCCTGGTTAATAGAATTTCAGTTAAGTTTTACTAGTCAAAGACTGGATTTGAAAGATTTTTCTTTGTCCTTATGGGTGTTTTTATGATCTATTAAGGAAAAATTCTGTACAACAAACATTACCATATCACATGTTTAGACCCAAGTCTAGAAAATCACTCTTTATAACAAAGCCTTGTATATGTGATATTTGCATTGCAGACTAGAGAAATAAGCAGAGAAAGAAAGGTTCTTGATTCTTCCATTTCTTATTATCATTTTTACCTTTGAAAAATAATACTAATAAATTTTCAAATTACACAGTCTAGCAAAATAATTAATTTTAAAGATCCAAAATGAAAAAACATATCCAGGCATGCTGATAGGCACCTATGGTCACAGCTACTCGGGAGGCAGGATCATTTAAGCCCAGGAGTTTGAAGTTTCTATGAGCTATGATGCCACAGCACTCTACCAAGGGAGAAGCTGTAAACATTTTTAGCATTTCTACCAAGGAGGACAAGGAGGAGGTGGAAGGAAGGAAGGACAGACATCTTCAGAGCCTGAGCCTGTTCACCACTCTGAATTTAGGAATTGGCTGAGACACTGCCTTTTCCTCATCTCCTTCAGTAATTTATCACCTCTTTGAATATTTTCTTTCCATTGTTTTGCCTTATTTTGATTATTTTTTAATTTATTTTTTATTCTTTTAACATGGGACTACAGGCACCTGCCACAAAGCCTGACTATTTTTAGAGACGGGGTCTCTCTTTTGCTCAGGCTGGTCTTGATCTCCTGAGCTCAAGCAGTCCACGTGCCTCGGCCTCCCAGAATGCTAGGATTATAGCATGAGCCACCACACCCAGCCTAGAAATACATTTTTATGCTATTGTGGAGCAGAAATTGTTGGGAGACTACGCAAGCATTTGAAAGCTTCTAGTTGGAGCCAGGAAGAAAGAGCAGTCGCTTGTGAGGCTTAAACTCCAGACCAAGTCTGATGACAAGGTGGCAGACACAGGGGCCTTTTAACAACAGGGAGCAAAGATGGCTCAATGGAAGCCACTGGGACAGAGGGTGAGGATGTTGGACCTGCGGGGGACAAAGAACAGTTGAGGTCAAGAGCAAGAATCTGCTCACATTATGGGGAAGAAGCCATTCAGAGGAGGAGACGGGTGATCACAAGCTCTTCATCTGCTGTGGAGCCAGTGCCTCATGCAGAGGAGGGTGGGACACCATGTCAGGTGAAGAAATGGGAGATACAACTTTATAGATGCTATTGTGTCAATCTGTGACATACATGCATTCACACATACAATGACTAAAAGGCAAAAAGTAAGAGTAACTTTGAGCTGGACTGACCATGGCCTTGCTGGGATTGAGCACTGTGTATATAAACCACTTTTTCTTATCCATTTATCTATTGATGGACACTTAGGCTTAGTCTACATCTCAGAAAGTGAGGTCTCTGGTGATACACTGGGCATAGAAAACCAATGGGAACCCAGGCAGCTATAAAGACAATTGACCCTCCCTAACTCATGACCTGAGTGGTTCTCAATTGTAATATCTTTGTATCTTTGTTTCTCTTTCTACCATCTTTTCCACCATTCTTTTCAATCTAAGTGGCCAGCTTTTTTTAATTATAAGTTCAACATCTAAAGAAAGAAAGTGATAGTGGTTTGGTAGTGATCCAGGGAACCAAGAAATAGATTTATTTCCTCTTTACTAATGTGGATGAGACTCTAGAGCAGCAGTTCTCAACCTTCCTAATGCTGTGGCCCTTTAATATAGTTCCTGTGGGTCATGACCCACAGGTTGAGAACTGCTGCTCTAGAAGAAGGCAGATCTCCAAAGGAGAAGTACAAAAATGAAAAACTATAGGGGCGACTTTTTTCAAGTAAGAAGAAAAGACAGCAGTATCAGAAGGAATATATGTATTTATTGTTTTTTATAAAATGACTGATTTTATTTAACCAATAATAATAGTGTCTGTGACAATTGTCAACTATGTAAAGAGGGGGCATTTTATTTCAAGTTTAAATGGAAGAATTTGAAGAAAGTATGTGAACTATTAATTATGAAGATTATTTATACAAAATTGCTGAGAGACAAGAAACAAATCTAAAAGCCATCCAAATTTTCCTAAGCCAAATTTTCCCATTATTTTAATTTATACTACTTTACCAAGAGGAAGTGATATAAAATAAATGATTACCCCCATTCTTCAAGCATGTAAAACCATTGTAAATATTTTGTTTAATAAAAGCCAATATGGAAATTACTATGTGCCAGGAACAATTCTAGTGCTTTGTAGATATTTAGTCATTGAATCCTTGTGACTGCCTTCTGAGGCACATGCTGTTGCTTCCCTGATTGTGCAATAGAGGAAACAGGTGCAGAGTTGTGAGGTGACTTGCACAAGGTCACACAGCTCCCAGACCTCAGGGCAGGGCTCACATCTAGGTGCTGGCTTCATAGTTTGCACTCTTAGCCCTGCTTCACCATTTTGTGTAAACTGCCCTAATAACCTGACTTGTTCTCCTTATAAACATAAATATTCATCTCAGAGTTACTGACCATGACATTCTTTTATGATAATTTTTTAAAATTTCAAAATATTAAGGGATACAAATGTTTCAGGTTACATAGATCATTTTTGTAATGCTTGAGTGCTGGCTATAGGTGTTCTAGCACCCAAATAGTTGATGTTGGTTTATTCCATTCCCCACCCTTTCCCTGATTGATTTCCACTGAGCTTTATTTCTCTCTGTGCGCATGTGTGCTCAGCAGGTAGTTATGATTTAATAGTGAATGCGTGTGGTGTGTTTTTCCATTCCATTCTTTTCTTTCTTTCTTTTTTTTAGATGGAGCCTCACTCTGTCATCCACACTACAGTAGTGCAGTGTCACCCTAGCTCACAGAAACCTCAGACTCCCAAGTTCAACAATCTTCCCACCTCAGCCTCCTGAGTATCTGGGACTAGAGCCATACAGCACCACCCACAGCTAATTGTTCTTGTTTTTTTGTAGAGACCAGGGTTTGCTGTAATGTTCAAGCTGATCTTGAACACCTACCCTCAAGTGATCCTCCCACCTTGGCTTTCCAAAGTGCTAGGATTACAGGTGTGAACCACTGTACCTGGCACCAATAACTTTTTTGCCTAACTCCTGTATTGATTCAGCTGCAGGCCTACTTACATGTGATAGCTTTTCAGGTTTGTAAATCTGTCCAATGGGTATCTTATTTTGTTGGTTTCAATGAGATGGCCCTGATCAGATTAACTGAGGTGACATATATGCAAAAGCTTTTAAGTTCTTCAGAAAAATAAATTATAGGCTGGACATGGTGGTTTATGCACATAATCCTAGCATTCTGGGAGGCCAAGTCAGGTGGATTGCTTGAGCTAACAAATTTGAGACCAGCCTGTCTCTACTAAAATAGAAAGACTGAGGCAAGAGGATTACTTGAGGCCAAGAGTTGGAGGTTGTTGTTAGAGTGCTATAACACCATAGCATTCTACCCAGGGTGACAGCTTGAGACTCTGTCTCAAAAAAAGAAAAAGAAATTATAATCAGGACTATTTGGTTATAAGGAACCTATTATAGCTAATGTGGTAGGGTACAAATTTTATGGTCACAAATCTCAGGTATGAAAAAAATGCCTTTTTTGATATTATATGTAAAAAATAGAACATAAATATTCCATGTCTGAAAGTAATTAAAAGTAATTAAAGTAATTAAAAGAAGCTAGTAATCCTGAGTGGACACTGACAGCCGAAAGGGTGTCAGATGAGCAACTGGTCTAAGCTGCTCATGATCCAAGATGCAGGCAGCACAGGGGACACAGCAGGACACAGGTGGCTCAGGGGGACACAGCAGGACAAGGGAGGCACAGAGGGATGCAGAGGAGATGTCTGAAGCACATACAGTGCACTCATCTTGTCTCCGTGAAGCCAAATACACTCCCTCAGGGGCTGGGTGATGTGTTCACTGCTATTACCAACTAAGGCCAACAGAACGTACACAGTAGATATTTGGTACCTATCTGCTAAAGACTAGGTACAAGACAGAATAAACAAACAGCAGTAAATGAACAAGAATAGACCATCGAAGTCAAAATAGCTACTTTTATCCTTAATTTAGTTCCTACTTCAGCTGGCACAGAAGCAAACTTGTTGATATAAGACAAATCAAGCTAGTAATTCCACGCAAGTCACAGTGGCACCATCAAGTGTCCAGCAGTACATTAAGGCAGCAACACAGGAGAAGCTTCCAAGTGGGCACAATGTAAAATGATCAGGTAACTTACAAGGAAGCATAAGCATTCCTAGTATATTATGTACACTCCCACATTATTTGTGCTGTTGGTGCATTTATACAATATTCTCTCTAATATCCAGTTCCCCTGTGTAAGACATGCATTAATAGCAAGTACAAAATTTAAACAAATATAAAATCAAAGCAATAATTAAAAAATGGTCAATCATTTTTGCTCTAACTTAAGCAAGGATAATATGACCATTAAGATTGACTGATAAATTTGAACACAGTCCAGTATGTACTAGATCAAATTGTTCTAATAGTTAAGCTGTTAATTTGCTGTAGGTTGGTTTTAAATTGACATTGTGTTCGAATGCTCAACAATGTGTTTGAGAAATGTATCAATTTCTAAAACAACAAATTTTTATTGAATTGAGGTTTTTTAGTATTTTCTTCATTTTCATTCTCCATCTGTTGGACAGAACACAACACTAAATAGTTCTTTTTAATCTCTTCATTAAAGCTATTTGGATCACATCATAAGATATTTTAAAATTTGAAATCAGACTTCGAGCGTCCTTCACTTGGTTGCGCGCTGTGAAAGCCAGGCCATCTGCTGGGGCGGCCGTCACAGGCGGTCCTCGGATGCACCTGGCGCTCTGTTTAGTGCCGGCTGGATTACACACTCAAAACAAGCTCACCTTGATCTTTCACAGTCAGCATCTCAGGGACAAAATTTGACATAAATTTAAGCCTGTAAAGTTTCCATCTAAAGCAGGCAGAATTAAAACGGGACTTTGGGTTCGATTACAATAAGCGATCAGAAGTACCAGAAACAGGTCTCAAAGCTGTCTTGGGGGAAATATGGCAAACAGCGCATCTCCGGAGCAGAGTCAAAACCACTGCTCCACTGTCAACAGCAGCATCCCACTGGTGCAGGGCGACCTCCCCACTCTGACCTTGTCTGGGAAGATCCGAGTCACAGTGACTTTCTTCCTTTTTCTACTCTCCACGACCTTTAATGCTTCTTTCTTGTTGAAACTTCACAAGTGGACTCAGAAGAAAGAGAAAGGGAAGAAGCTCTCAAGGATGCAGGTGCTTTTGAAACATCTGACCTTAGCCAACCTGCTGGAGACGCTGGTGGTCATGCCGCTGGACGCAACGTGGAACGTTACCGTGCAGTGGCACGCGGGGGAGGCCCTGTGCAAGGCACTCAGCTACCTGAAGCTCCTGTCCATGTACGCGCCAGCCTTCATGACTGTGGTCATCAGCCTGGACCGCTCCCTGGCAGTCACCAGGCCCCTGGCTGTGAAGAGCAATCGCAAGTTCGGACAGTCCATGACTGGCCTAGCCTGGATCCTCAGTGGTGTCCTTGCCGGACCACAGGTAGGCCAGTCCTCACCAGCACATTAGGGCGCGGTGATCCCAGACTTCTGGTCTAAAAGTGAGTTAGATCTTATCACAAGAGGTGGTGCTCAGAAAGGGCTTGGAAACCAAAGTGGAGTTTAATTCTGATTCTGCTCCTTACCTTGGACAAACTTCTTAACCTTTCTGGGTTTTAATTCCATCATTGATAAAATGGGGGGAAATGCCTACTTCATACTGCTTTTGTGATGACTAAAGGAATAATATATTAAAATGGCTAACATAATTTCTGGTGGGTTGTAAAGGCTCCCCCAAAAGTAGTTATTCTCAAAATTGACCTTATCTCCATCCTACTTTTCCTTTTGCTCTTTTCTGTTGTTGACATGGATCTGATAGTCAGTTGAGAGAATTTTTAGGGACTATGAAATGTGCATGGGTAGAAAATACTTTTAACATTTCTTGTTGGAGATTTCTTGAGTGGAAACTTTAAGAATTCTGCCACTGCAGCTTAGGGAGAATTATTCCCTATTAGTATGTTTTTCTGCAGTTTGTAGCTAAGTGGGACTGAATAAAGAAGAGAAATGGGCAATTGTGGACACTTGGGAATCTGCGTATTTCCTGGAAGTTACCTTGAATTCTGCTGGAGGCATGTGCTGGGGAAGCTGCCTGACTGGCCTGCAGGCCCAGGCCCTCTCCCATCAGGCAGCTGCCTTCCCATGTTGCCTTCACCAGAGGCCACTCAGCTGCCTCACCTGCAGAGCCTGCTGTATCAACAGTCTGAAGAAAAGCAGAACAATATCTTGTAATAAATAACAAGGATCCTTTAATAACAGATAAACAAATTGTCTCTGTTGGTATAAAGGTACCATACGATGAACCACAGTACAAAGATGTGTCAAGTGGTAAATTTGAATTAATTAGGAACCTCCCAAAACTTTCCTTTACAAACTTCCATGTAGAGCTCAGTATATAGCTCAAGACTCCAGAAAGCTGGGGAATGGATCTTTCTCACTAGTTCTTCATTTAACTTTTTTTTTAAATATTAGATAAATTTGATTAGTGTATTTTATTATAGGAAGAATGGGAAAAACTAAAATGTTTTGATTTCCATGGAGAAAAATGTAATTTCTCTCACAGTGAGTAAATATACAAGAGTAGGTTAAATAAATGTGTCACTTAAAATGAAGTTATTTAGGTGAGACTTACGCTCTTGAAATTTTTCATTTTGCTTTTGAAAATATGAGTACTGCTCTTTTGTTTTCTTAGAGAAGATAAACAGAAGTTAGATTCTTAACACTGAGGCTGGTACTGATCAAGCAAAGGAAAAGCCTCAAAGAAAATGTAATTCATTTGTAAAGACAAAACTTATATAAATCTAATATAACTAGATACTGATTTTTTAAAAACCTATTACAAGGATAAGAAGATACTTGCTTGGGTTGAAATGGTGAAGGGAGATTTTAGGGTAAGATAGAATAAGCTGAGTTTTTAAGATTGAATGGTATTTGGATGGAAAAAGCAAATCAAGTATCACATATATTTTTCAATAATGGTTATAACTGTGACTAATTTTCATAAAAGACTAATTTGGCTAAAGTGAAAAATTGAGAGTTGTGAATAGCAAGAAATTGATTTGGTGGTCATCCCTTTCCTTCAACTTCATAGCAAACTAAGTATCATAAAACATTGCGATTCTGTGTGTTTATCTGTCTTTGTCATTAGGATATATGCTTCTAAATGGTGGAGTTCTACTGTGTTCAAGAGGATCTGTTGTGTTCAATATTTATCATAGTACCTAATGAGGTACCTCATGAAAACATAAATTTAAAATGTCTGACTATATGAACGAATGAGGAGCATAGTAGGTCTGTATTGTAGAAGACATTGACAGCCACGAAAAGTCCTGAAGTTAATGTAAGAGCCTTAGAGCCTTTGTGAGTTCTGTGAAAGTAAACTGATCTTTCTAAGCAAAAATACTTCAAGAAAATTTATGCATAGCTAAATATATTCATGTGAGAGGAGAATCTTTTCAACTCATCTGTCAATGAAGTGATTAAGTTGAAGGCTAGGGTGGTATCAGAGAGAATTGATAGTAAGAGGAATGTTTCAAACAAAAAACAAAGCCTAGCGATTTAAGGAAATTAATAATAGAACAAATGGAAATAAATCTCCAATATTTTTGGCCAAGGAGTTTAAGTAATAAAACCATTGAAATAGCCAGGTAGGTTGAGAAGAGGAATGTCTGTCTGCCCCTTTACTTGTTTGAAGAAAGAGGAAAGGGAGGCTGGGAGAAAAGGTAAAACATTGCTTTAGGACACTCCTGTTGGCAATATAAGTACAGCAACTTGGAAAGTCTTTGGCAATTTGAGATACTGATAGAGATTAAAGTCCAAACAGAAATAAAGGTAAGTCTTTTAGTGACAATAACTGAAAGTCAGATCCATAATTTCATTTTCCTTAACTATCCCAGAAGCTATAAATAAAATACTGACTTATTAAATTGCTTTTATCTAAATATATCACAGCATTAATAGAAATATAATGCCAATTTTTATCTATCTTATTATAGCAAAAAGAAAATATGAAATTAACTTTCAAATGTTTGAGCATTTCATAGTCTTACCTCAAATATATTACTTCTACTAGAGAGATTTATGAGCCACGGAAGATGATGGTACCATTTTATTTTGTAAAACAAATGACATTCTTATTTTCAACAACACTTTAAATTTATAAAGCAAGTTTCCTGAGAAACTTCACACAAGTGATGCTATTTGATATTTACATTAACTCTATGAGGTAAGTAGGAGGTGAGTTATAATCCCCATTTTACGTTAGGAGAACTAAGGTCTCTTTGAAAGCAATGGTGGTGTCAAACTTTTGGGGCAGTAACCCACCTGCTACCTCAAGACCTTGTCTGTCTCTCTTTCTTTCACACATTTACCTGAAATAAATATTCTATTCTGTTCCATTTCATTTTTTAATGTTGGTTACAAGTCACTGCTGGGTAGATCCTGCAGTTTAAAAAGCACTGATTTTTTTAATAATTAGGGGTGGGTGTGGTGTCACACCCCTGTGATCCCCACCATGGGAGGCCACAGAAGGAGGATACCTTGGGGACATGAGTTAAAGACCAGCTAGGGAGATATGGTATGACCCTATCTCTACAAAAACAGAAAGAAAAAAAAATAGCTGTGCATGGAGGTATGCTCCTATGGTCTTACCTACTTAGGAGGCCAAGGTGGGAAGATCACTAGAGCCCAGGGTTCAAAGCTACCATGAGGTATAATGGTGCCACTGTACTCCAGCAAGATGCTGTCACTAAAACAATACATAAATGAAAAATAAAAGAACTGATTGGCATTTCCAATGTCACTGGTCTGTTGAATTTGTGTCTTTTTATTAAGCCCAGTTTTCCTTTTGTTATAGTTCTTTGCTATCTCTCTGAATAAAGGAGGTTTCACCCCTAAAACTAAGGTTATGTGTATCTGATGAGAAGGACACAAGACAGAGAGACCATTTTATCTCCTGACTGTGACACACAATGAGTGTGTCTCACACTTCCCCACACTGTGTGTACCAGCCCATTGACACTGTTGCCTCCCGTAGAGCTAATTTACATTGAAAGGGAAAATTTAATTTTCATCCTTTGGTGCACATACTGATTTTCTACTACTTGGGTAATTAATACTTCGTTTGGAAAAAACCTAACAAACAGGTTGCCATAACTCAGGCTTGGGAATCTGGGAATTTATGACATTTTGCTGGAACTCAGAATGACCAAATTTCAAACTGACCACCTAGATTTTCTACTTTTCTGATTCTTAACTTCAGAAGCTAAGTTCTATGATAGTTTATAAATGTGTTTTCAGAAGTTTCACCATAGCATAGGGTAGAAACTTTCAAACTTATTAGTAGTAATAGCATTAAAAAAAATCCTTTGTGGAGCCACAATAAGTGAAACAAATATAAGTAGAGCTGCTCTGTTTAAAAAGCAGTTAAGGGAAGATGGGTCCCCCCAAGGGCTTCCCTGAGCCTGAGTCACAGCTTCTTAGTGACAAAGCTGAATGGTGATGAGGTATAGAGACGTCCTCAATCTCAGACAAAGACAGACTTGGGTTCTAGTTTTAGTACCATGTTCTACCAGCTATCTGACTCTAAACAAATTGCTAAATTAAATTTAAAGGGGTAATTGTAAAGAATAAATTCTACAATATATAAAATCATCTAGTATAAAACTTTATACTTTAATTTCAAACATTTAGTTAATGTTTAATTCCTTCTTCCTCCCTTACTGTCTTCTTTCCTTTTGAAGTCAAGAAAGAAAAATTCAGAAATATGAGTATGAAAATGGTAAATTCTTTAAGAAACAGCAAAAAGAAATGCTTATATAAAGATGGATTATTCCAAATTTTTCAAAATCATAGCATGCATTCTGAGTGATCAGTAATTTGGCCAAACTACTCCCAGATCACAGAACTATCCTCCTAATTCTACATATGCCATAGCATATAATTCAAGTCATGGAGGTATCGGCTCTAAAACTAGGTTGGGAAGGAAGGGAGAGAAGAAGAGCAGGAGGGAGGGAAGGGAAGGCAGAAAAGAAAAAGAAAAGAAGGAGGAAGCTCTGGTTTGACTTTCTGGGTCATACCATATGTATAAATTGAAGAGAAAATATGTTCTAAATAAGATGTGCCTGTATGTAATTAAAAATTACATGGGAGTCACCTAAGATCACAGGAATTTCAGAGTAGCATATTGTTGCAGAAAGTTCATATCACTAGTTTTTCTGTGTTAATATGCAGGATTACTCATTGACAGCTTTTAAATTCTGTAGTTAGCCTAGGCCTGCAGACAAGGAATGTGAGCCACTCCTAGTGTCTGGTTACAGCCCCAGCCACATGCCGCGAGGCTGGCAGGTTTGAACCCGGCCCAGGTCAGCTAAGCAACAGTGACAAAACTGCAACTGCAACAAAAAAATAGCCCGGCATTGTGGCGGGCTCCTGTAGTTCCAGCTACTCCAGAGGCTGAGACAAAAGAATCACTTAAGCCCAAGAGTTTGAGGTTGCTATGAGATGTGATGCCATGGCCCTCTACTGACAGCAACATAGTGAGACTCTC
>NW_003852586.1:2789578-2886499 GCF_000181295.1 Otolemur garnettii
GGGAGGCTGAGGCAGGAGACTCGCTGAGCCTAGGAGTTGGAGGTTGCTGTGAGCTGTGATGCCACAGCACTCTACCCAGTGCTTAAGGACAGCCTGAGGCCCTGTCTCAAAAAAAAAAAAAAAAATTGTGATCTGAAGACTTGCAGAGTGTCCTTAACAGTGGAGAACTTGGAAGTGCAGAGTGCTCTGCTGAACTAGGCAAGCAGTTCAAGTTCAGTAAATAATCTTGGGTATTATATAATTTGTTTTTTTGATTCTGAAATAAGGATAATAATTGACATAATTTATAAAGATGTTCAGAACATTACATGAAATGTTTGTACAAGCATTCATCATGGTTCCTGGCAGTTATATACTTAACTATTATTGATAATCATCATTATTGTTATTATTTCTGCTCCTTGCACACTACTGTGTTCTTGCACAACATTTGACATGTACAGTTTTATTTACAGAAAAACCAGCAGTTCTGGAGAGCAGCGGAGATATTGCCATAAAGAATTGTTTTGACCCCCTCACTTTTTGTTATTTTTTGTTCTTACAGTAAAAGTAAATATCAGCAATGTTATTACTTCTCATAGTATATATTAAACAGATATTTTATAGGTTACAATTTTATACAACATCTTCCTACCTCAAAGTAGTTATATCTTCAAAGCATTCTTACTCTGGACTAAATTTATAGCTAGTCAACACTTCAACTGGGTACACAGAGGGCCCTGGGTTCTTGACCGGTACCATGAGTCCAGTTTCCCAACTTATCTATGATAGTAACCTAGGAAGTGAGTAAACAATATACAGACGTCAGCATGTAGGCTTATCCAGCCTTGTTAAGACGTGACCAGCAGTGCCCTGCATTAAATGGTGAACAGTGGCTGGAAACACTACTCTCCACCAATATAATATTGTCTATTTCCCTTTTTTCTATATGAGGCTGGAGAAGGAAAAGGAAGGGAAAACTTCTCTCAAAGTGACGATAAATGGTTAAAAGACATCAGGAAAAATATTTAGTGTGCATTTATGAAAATATAAATGAATATATATGGATACATGTAGGAGGTGTATTATCCTCAATTTTTTAGTAATAGATAAGATTTATACAGTGCTGTGTGCTGGGCACTATTCCAGGAGCTTTTGTGTATATTACAGCATTTAATTGTCATAACTGCCCTACAGGTAGATACTATTATTACCTTCATTTATAGATGAGGAAACTGAAGCACACCATCTGAAAATAATTACCTCTGAAAAACATTAGGTAATGGTATAATTAGTGTGGGGTAAGGTGAGGGTTAGAGACTTTATTCTAGAAGGAATTGCATCTGCAATTGACCATGAGGAAGGAAAACAGAACTTCTTGTTTATGGCAAAGTAAAGCAAACACTGATGAGAACTGGGGCCAAGGATAAGAGAAGTTAAACATACAGAAATACAATCCAAGGACAAAGGAACCATTGACAGTAAAGAGGATCTCCATATTAATCATAAAAATGAACATCCCTTGGAGCACAAAATAAACTGAATGGAAACTAAAGCAATGAGATTGCTTCAGCAGAGCAAAAACTAAAGTAAGGTTCTGAATCTGTATGCTCCCTACTGTGTGGCTAACCTCTGTTTTAAAGTTTGTCAATCCAGCTTGTATTACAGGGATCACACACATTTTATGTCTCCACTACCAAATATTAAATTATCTGATAGAAAAAAATACCTGGTCCATCTTTCATGACAGAGGACACCTGGTATTATCATTTTTATCAAAGAGTTGTTTAAAAAAATAAGCTTTTGTTTAAGATAAAAATGATAATTATTAACTCAAATTATAGTACTATTAAGAAATATATTTCAAAGTCACTGCTCATTAAAAGTTTCATCATTATGGCTTGAAAACATGAAATATTATAGTGAAAATGTGCCCAAGTGCAGAGCAGAAAGTCAAACGCAGGTCACCTGGTTCCAAGTCCAACTGGGGAAGGAACCAGCCCAGACTTTAGAGCAGATGTCAGGCTCCATGTAAGGTCACTCTTCTGAAGACTTCAACTCACAATAACTGTTGGGTCTAATTCAAAACTGAACTTTAAGTAAGATCAGGTTGCAAAGAATTTTAGAAAACTGAAAGGCTCACTTTATAACATGAAAAAAATTTCATCTGATTCACAAAATAAAATTAATTAAATGTTCTTGTTTGAGTTTGACTTTAAGATCAATGATAAGATTTATGAGATGATACCTAATAAATTAATTAAAAATTTCTTTCTTCTCCCTGAAAATGAAAAACAATTTGAAAGTAAAAGTCAACTTTTTATTGTTTTAACAGGTCCAGGTTTTTTTTCCTTTTTGAGGTGATAGAAAGGAAGTGGAATGGGCCTTTAAAAAGAACAAAAAAAAAAAGAATACTATAAAGTGTTTTCTTGTTCTGATTGTAAAGTATAAAAAAATTATATTTCTCATATGTATAATAAAATTAAAATTTCTAAATTCAATCAAAACTTTAAAAAAATCAACATAACCTCTCATTTGCTTAAAATAAATTTGTCACATTTTTGTTTGAATTTACTTGCTATCAATTTTAAAATGTTCAACTTTTCTTATTTCATTTTAATGTTTCTCAGTAAAATAAAATTTCTCAGTGGAAAAGATTGGAGATGACTAGGTAAGAAATGTCCTTGATTAATGGAGAAAGAATTAATAAATGTCCATTAGAATTCATTTTTGAAAAGTACTTCCAATATTTTCTTAATATTTGATTCAATTTATGTTTTAAAAATTGCAGAATAAAAGGCTTTTTAAAACATAATCTCACACTCAGAAAGGTTACAAAGATTTCTTAGATACCTTTCACTCAGATTTTCCCAAGTAGAGGGCCCAAAAGTCACCATAATAGGAAAAATTGTACCAACAGATATTTTGGAATGTGTCCACCATGAGTGGGAGAGAAAACTTCATGTACAAAGAGGTGACCAACCTATAGATATTGTGAATATTTTGTTAGATTTTTATAATGAACATTTTGTAAATAAAGGACATTAACTACATTGTCCCATTTTCCCTCTGTATGGAGACTTTCGTGGAACCCGTATGACAGCAGGAGAAAATGGGTGAGGGCAAAGTCTATGTTCAAGAGTGTTGGTGAGCAACTGTATTAACGTTTTACTACATTTATTTGTTTATTTTATCCTATCTTGTATGCATTTTCTTAATTGTTTAAAAGTGAGTTGTAGACATGATATCGCCCTATCCCTCAATAATTTAAAGTGTTTAAGACTTCTCACACATTAGCCACAGTATGAGTATAAAAATTAAAAAATTAGTCTTGATACAATACTATTATTTAAGGTATATACACTATTCAGATCTCACTAGTTATCTCAATTTAATTTTTGCCCTGTAATTGAAGAACAATGCAGTGTCATGTGGTGGATTTTGTTGCACACCTCTTTAGTCTCCTTTAAGCTGGAACCATTCCTCAGGCTTTTGTTTGTTTTATGTTGTTGACATTTTTGAAGAGTACAGGCTAGTCATTTTGTAGGATGCTCTTCAGCTTGGGTTTACTGGGTGTTTTCTCTGGTTAGATTTTGGTTATGCACTTTAAGCAGAAATACCAAAGTAGTGTTGCTGAGTCCTTCCTGCATTATGTAAGGAGGCAGATGCTGTTAATCAGTCCTGTTGTTAGCAATGTTAACTTAATTATTTGGATATTTCTCTATTACAAAGTTATTATTTTACTCTTTTTTTTTTTGAGACAGAGTTTCACTTTGTCACCCTTGGTAGAGTGCAGTGGCATCATAGCACACAGCAACCTCCAACCCTTGGATCAAGCAATTCTCTTGCCTCAGCCTTCCCAGTAGCATGGACTACAGGCACTCGCCACAACTGTAGACGTTTTAGAGATGAGGTGTCACTCTTGCTCTTGCTGGTCTTGAACCTGTGAGCTCAGGGCAATCCACCCACCTCAGCCTCCCAGAGTGCTAGGATTACAGGTATAAGCCACCACACCCAGCCCTATTTTACTTTTTATAATAAGTATCCTGAGGCTGATACTTTGAAATGTTGTAAATATTCGTTCTTCTAGAACATTCACACAATATTTTTACCATCTGTTGATGATTCTTGCCTGAATCACTTATTATGGTGATTACCAGATGTTTACCACTGATTCCATTTTCCTTTCACATTTATTAGTTGGCAGTCTACAGTAAGGAAGAGCTTTTTTCTCTCATCATTTACTTGTTTTGTAATTTACATCAGTAGGCTCAGTAGCTTCTTTAGTCAGTAGCTTGTCATTCTTTTTGATCAGTTCCTTTTTTGTATTCTGATGCTTGAATTGACCCAGATTTGGCCAGTGGGAGCTCTTCCCAACTGATTCTTTGATCTTTTAATGTGCTCCACAATTCCTTGAGCACAGCCTGACTTTTTGGCACAAAAAGAGTTTAAGCAGATATTGTATGTTGCTCCCTTGCCTTGACATCACCCACTTCTATAGTGACCCCTGATTCTTTTTAGTAGAAAATGGTGTTTAGAAACCAAGATCCAGGGCAGGGTGCTAGGTGAGCTCATGGCCAGTAAGCTGGTGTTGTGCCCAGTCTCTCTCCACAGGCAGAGTTGGAAATACATGTGCACACACACACAAAAAAGTAGTGGAGCCCCTGTCCCAGGATACTGTAACTAACTGGTCAACATAGGAGGTGGTTACCCCAAGGAACAAGGCCTACTGATCTGACACATACATATGTGCATGGCCAGTCTATGACATTTAGGTCAACTTAATGAGGTAGTCAGTGTAGGGAGAAGGGCAGCTATAGAGGTTCTGCTGCACACACACACACAGTATAGTGGACACACACAAAGTATAGTATACACACACACTATACTGTACACACACAGAGTATAGTATGCACACAGTATAGTGTATGTACACACAGTATGGTATACACATACACAGTTGTCAATGTACACTAAACATATTTTAGTAAACATCCACTTATAATTTGTCATAGAAATGGCAAATGGGAAGGAGTTTAGAAATTGTTTTAGGCAACAACATGTTTAGAAGGCTCGCCAAATACCAGAGAGAAAATTTTCAAATAGTGTTTGGAAAAAAGTAACATAACTTTTTTGTTTTTTCATACAGTTATACGTCTTTAGGATGATCCATCTAGCAGACAGCTCTGGCCAGATAGAAGTTTTCTCTCAATGTGTAACACATGGCAGTTTCCCACAATGGTGGCATCAAGCCTTTTATAACTTTTTCACCTTCAGCTTCCTCTTCATCATCCCTCTTCTCATTATGCTGATCTGCAATGCAAAAATCATCTTCGCCCTGACACAAGTCCTTCATCGGGACCCCCACAGTATGTATTCTTCAGAATGGTAATTGTGGGCTATTTTAAACAGTGTACTCTCAACAGAGTGGCGATTACTATGTGCCAGTTACTGTACTAAAAAGTTTACATATATTGGCTCATTTAATATTTGGAATCACCATATGAGGTAAAAAAATACTTTAATTATACTACATCACTCTTCCTCTAGAGTTGAGGTAATTTATTATCTCCTAATAATAGGGAGATATATTTGCACCATGGAACTAAGACAGAAAGGACAATTACTCCAATAAAACCCAAGATAAGCTTTGGCAAATTGCTCCTGCTGGGTCAACCAAGTAAACTTGTTAGAGATAAGCTGTTTTGTTTCACATTCAAATATTCTATGCGTGGTCAGCATAAATTATGCACATTTGTGTGTGGATTAGTGTGTGAAATATTGTTGAATATGTAACTGATCATTTCATCCAATACCTTACAGATATGAATGTTCCTTTTTTGCTTCAGTAATCTATTGCATACTCAATAGCTAAAACTTACAAACTCATAAAGCAAGCATGGTTATATTGGCCTGACATTCAAAATTCATGTTGTCAGTAACACAGTGCACAAGTTACATCTGGTGTAACTTCACAGGGCTGTTGTATTAATTATCAAGGTGTGAACACTCTCAGGGAATGCTATCAAAAGGAAGTGTTCCTTGTGAAGCTATACAGTAGGGACCTGGGAAGTTTCCACCTGCCAACAAAAATGGTATTTAATATATCCTGAAAAATATGCAGCAAAAATAATTTGCCTTCCAAATCTCCTCCCAGAGAGATTCTGTTCTATTTGAGATAAGAAGATGAATTTCAAATAGGCGTTCACCTGAAAATATATGAGCAGTGCAGGAGCACAAAAACAATGAGTAGAAGCAATGAGTAGTATTTAAATATTATTAACACATTTATTTACTTAATTTTATATTTAGTCAACTAATATGTACTGAATATACAATATGGCTGGAAACTGCCAGGTTGAGGTTCCATGATGAATATGGCAAGCTGAGCATCTGTCCTGCTTTCATGGAGTCTACAGTTCAGCCGAAAATTTAGAGAGTAAACAGTGAACTAATAATCAAGTGTGATGACATTTCAAAAGAGGGAGAAGCATAGCATGTGGTGGGTCTCTTTATATTTTTTCATAGTTAGCCACTGTGCTGAGCCAAGATGCTTTTTAAAATATGTGTTCACTCTGATTGCTTTATTACTTATATGTCACTAAAGTTTACAAATATTGAAGAGTAAATGAAATAGCGTGTGAAAAGAGCAAGGCCTGTAGCAAGGCACATAGCAAATGGTAATTAGCTTTGTCTAACTAAAAATTCATAACCAAGCTGTAGTTGATAAATTATTTATATTAACTTTTCTTGTTAAAAATTAATTTTACAAGGAAAACATGAGACATGTAAATGTTTTCCTCCATAGTTTCATTCTTTGGTGATCAATGAATAAGAAATTGGCAAATGACTATTTCTGAATAGCATAATCTGTTTCCCTCAAGAAATATATATGAAGAGTATTTCTTATTTCAAAACAGCAGTTCTGGATTGTGAAATACAAGAACAAATTTTGAGCACTTTAAAATTGCACTTTTTTGTCTTTAAGAACAAAGTTGTAAACTTCACATAGGCAACTTGTTAAAGCCAGCAATTCCATTAATTTTCTTTCTTTCTTTCTTTCTTTTCTTTTCTTTCTTTCTTTCTTTCTTTTTTTTTTTTTTTTTTTTGAGACAGAGTCTCACTATGTCACCTTTGGTAGAGTGATGTGGCATCACAGCTCACAGCAATTTAAAACTCTTGGGCTTAAGCAATTTTTTGCCTCAGCCTCCCAAGTAGCTGAAACTACAGGCACCCGCCACAATGCCTGGCTATTGCTTATTGAGCTGTGTTGTCATCATTGTTGTTTACCTGAACCAGGCTAGGTTCAAACCTGCCAGCCTCTGTGTATGTGCCCAGCACTATAACCACTGTGCTATGGGCGCTGAGCCAGTTCCATCAATTTTCAATAAATTTCTTCACAAGAAGAGTAACCTAGAACTGTAAAGGATGTATTAACACGGAAAGTGAAACTACTTCAGACATTATAGAAAGGCAGAGTAGAGGTGGACAGTTCAGGGCAGCACACTTCCATCAATGCACAATCCCTATCATTCTGAATAGTAGAGACATTCAAGGAACATGATTCTATTTTGAAATCAGAATTCGACTCAGCTTGATCTCAGCTTACTCTCTTAAATTTATATTTGAAGAGTTTGAATATCCCCTACTCAGATCCAGATTAGAAATTTAACATTAACAGCACTACGATCTTCAAACTTTCCTATTCATTATGTCATATACTGGCAAACTTTTGGTATAAAAACATGCTTTGCAAACAAATTATCATTATTAAAAATATTGACAATTTTCTCCCATTGTATTCATCAGGTTGAATTAGTGATGCTCTCTTCCTTTTCGTTCATTTTGGTTTTGTGAGAAAACTGGTCATATTTATTAATTTCTTTCTTTCTTTCTTTTTTTTTTCTTTGAAACAAAGTCTCACTTATTCACCCTCAGTAGAGGGCTGTGGTGTCACAGCTCACAGCAACCTCAAACTCTTGGGCTTAAGCAATTCTCTTGCCTCTGCCTCCCAAGTACCTGGGATTACAGGCACCTGCCACAATGTCCAGCTATTTTTAGCCACAAGGTTTCGCTCTTGCTCAGGCTGGTCTTGAACCTGTGAGCTCAGGCAGTCCACCCACCTCGGCTTCCCAGAATAGTGGGATTACAGGGGTAAGCCACCAAAAACTGGTCTTTAAACACCTACTCTTTTTTCTATCTAACAGAACTACAGTGGAATCAATCCAAGAACAACATACCCAGAGCACGGCTGAGGACTCTGAAGATGACGGTTGCATTTGCCACCTCATTTGCTGTCTGCTGGACTCCCTATTATGCCCTAGGAATTTGGTATTGGTTTGATCCTGAAATGTTAAATAAGGTGCCAGATCCAGTAAATCACTTTTTCTTTCTCTTTGCTTTTTTAAACCCATGCTTTGATCCACTTATATATGGATATTTCTCTCTGTGATAGGCCACCTAAGAAGTCCCACAAAGAAGAGCATGTAAAGAATTTCTCCATTTGAGAATGATAAACACAAAGGTTGCAGCTAATTATGTACAAACAAAGCAGGGTTTAAGCAGCTTAAGTTACAATTTTTGTTCTTTTGAAAACCACATTGTTAGAATCTCTGTTACAGGGGGAAAAACTTCTGGAAAAATGCTAAGCTATTTTCTCTTAATCATAAGCTTCTGAATAACCTCTGCCCTCTCAGACCACATATAGCACATTATGTGAGTTTCTTATCACTTTCTCCTTGTTTAAATGTGTGTAAATATTTAAAATAGCCACAGCCTAAAGCAAAGATGCCAAAAAGTAAAGCTGAAAAACCACAACAGTCTTCACTTCAACATGCTGTGAAGTTTTTCTCCAAAGAGTTTTAATGGTAATTACTTCCTTGATAAATGTATTGATATAACAATACATAAAGCACAGAGATAATATGTTCCCTGCCCATAAGAGCAATTTTCTTCCTTGTGCTTAAAAGTAAAAATGGATCTAATTTTCTCTTTGGCTTCAAAAGCTTTCTGACATTAGGAGTACTCAGCAGCTAGCCTCCCACCCACCCTGCCTATCTGAGAAGATGTAGACATTCTTCCCTGGCCACTCTGCATGTACAAGAGACTGAGGAGTCTCTGTCAAGGGGATTTAGCAGAGTCAGGATTCAGACAGGGGTTTGATGTTCCTCTTTCACAGTTTGTGGGGTTTATAGTAATTAACTGCTGTTTTTAACAGTGCTTTTAAAAACAACTGAGTACTTGTCATAATTAAGCTTTAAGCATAACATCCCATCTGTTTTAATAATATGAAGGATTTTGTTGTCTATTCTGAGCTAATGAAATCCATAAATCCTGGAGAAAAAATCAATATAAAGTCAAGCAAATGCACAAGCAAAGAGATGTCTGACACATACCAAGGAACTCTGGAGAGAGAGTGCTGAGTAGGTTCAGTCTGTACAGGTCAAAGAAGGAGCACAGAGGAGCACAAAGGAAGGAAAAGGTCAGGAAGGAAAAGCAAATTCTGCACGTGTGAAACTAGTGTTATACCTGAACTTGAGTGGAATTATAGAAAATTCCACCAGCACACTGAGTCCAATTGAGCTTTAGGGTCCTTTATTAGCCAGCACCAACAGGGGGTTCATACCCCCCCAAATCTCTCAGTTCAGAGAAGCAGGGGACCAGGGTTTTTAACTTGTGCTTTTAGGGGGAGGGGTTTTCTAAAAGCAAAACTGTTACAGAAGTGAGACTTGCCAGATTAGAGTCTATAGCAGGGTTCTCAACCTGTGGGTCATGATCCACAGGAACTGTGTTAAAAGGCTGTGGCATTAGGAAGGTTGTGAACCACTGGTCTATAGGGAGAGGGTAAGTGGGCACAAAGGGCCTTTAAGAAAAGTAGATGTTGCATCCAGACTGGGGGTTTGAAGGTTTTGCAGCTCTAAACTTATCTTTCTGTTTCTGTAGGGTGTGCATCCTCAGGGGCCCGTAACAATATGTGAGGGGAGGAGCAGTGGGGGCTGAAAAGTGATAACTCATGTACAAGATGGAGTCAGTCAGACCCCACACTAGCACCTACTGACACTCATGTCCTACAGCCACATTTCTAAAACATGTCTGCACGATAACATCTATTTTCTTTAATTCAGACCTTAATTCTCCCTTGAAAAAAAGGAAGGGGAAGAAAATAAGGGGAATGTAATATCCATTTAATGAGAAAAATATAAGAGACTTCAAATATAAAACTCAACCATTGTTTTAAAAATTTTAAATAGGTAAGATAACATTATAATGATATAAGCTATGTGGTACCACACAAAAGGTAAAATGTAATTTCTAAATATTCCACAGTGTGTGAAATTATGGAAAGTGAATTGCTTACTGATGGTTAAGTCCTTCCTTTCCTTGTTTTTCTCCCTAAGACTTTCAGTTTTGTAGTTTTGTGGAGCTGTTGTTTTTTTTCCCCCATCCTATCTTATTTTTCAATTGTGTCTCTGTTGAGCTCAGTCCTTGTAGTTTTTCACTCATTTCTTCTTTTAGACTAAACTCATACCTCTAAGTTGTAGTGTGCCAAAATGCTCAAAGTTGACATGAATACTGATCCCAAAATTCATAGTTCTGCAAGGTGACAGAAGAATGTATATAAACTGCAATAAAACCTGTCTTCTCCAAGTCTCTTTTTCATATGCTTATTACTAAATTGGTAATAATTTTACTTCTGGATTTAAAGGAAAAATAACACATACCTACAAGGAACAGTCCAAGGGCTTCACTGCACATATGTCTAATGAAAGGATCTCAGCTAGGTTCATTTTTTTTTTCACCCTGGTTAGTGTGCTGTGGCATCATAACTCATAACAACCTCAAACTTCTGGGCTAAGCTATTCTCTTGCCTCAGCCTACCAAGTAACTGGGACTACAGGCGCGTGCCACAATGCCTGGCCATTTTTAGAGACAGGGTCTCCCTCTAGCTCAAGCTTGTCTCCAACACCTGAGCTCAGGCAATCCACTTGCCTTAGCCTTCCAGAATGCTGGGATTACCGGTTTGAGCCACCATGCCCCACCATCAGCCTGGTTCTTGAGTGTTTAAGAAACTGCTCTGTTTAGGCTTTTTTTTTTTTTTTTTTTTTGATACTTTAACTAAAGGGCTATTCAGAATCTTGCTGCAGGGTTCATAATCTATAGTACATGCACAAAACTGTATTTCAATGTAATTGTTTTCATTTAGTCCTATTTGTATTGTTTTATGTGCTTAAAACATTATTCTGAGAGGGGTTAAAGACTGCATCAGAATACCAAAGCCGCCTATGCAGAAAGGTTAATAATGCCTTCTATATTGTGTGTGTGTGTGTTTGACTATATATATGTATATATGAGAGTTTATTATGATAAAAATGTATCAGAAAGTATTCATTTGTTTATATACATGATAACAACAATATTGAAACTGGACTGCTTCAATATGCTTAATTATACTTTTCAAACTGACAAACATTTTTAAGGTTCAATATGCAATGAAAAACTTCATGGAAATAAGTGTTCTATGTGAATATTATGGGCAATAAATTGTAATACAGATATGAATTTAAACTAAAATTCACAGCCCAAAAGATAAAATGTGGCTTTTAAATTAAAGAGATGCCTCTTGATCGTAGTTCATATTTAATGTTACATTTATTCTATTTCCAGGTATAATAAAAGATTCCTTATAAAAAAGGAAATGTTCTACAGAGTAAATTCAATATATCAGGTAATTAAGATTCTATCTTGGTGTTGTTTCCATTACTTAGTTTGTAAAACTAATTAAAAATTCCATTTCCTATAGCAATTCAGTTTGGTAAAGAAGTGACATAATTTAAAGACGATGAATTGAACAAAGTTTACATTAATTCCATTTCAGCCTATTAAACAGAGATACAGTAGCTTAAAAAATACCCTGGGAGAGCTACAGGTACATGCATTATTTAGTGAAAAAACACAAATCAGCACAAATGACTTAGGAAGTTCCTTAGAATGACCTTGTCTTAGAACTGATGTGGTAGTCATAGAGATACTATTTTAGGCAATAAAAGTATTTTTAGAATTTCATCTATTTTTCTTGTGGATTACTTTTAGAAGTTGAACCAATGCCTTGGGCTTTTCTAATTACCATATGCATACAAGACATAAAAGAAAAAAGAATAAGATTCAATTTAATCTTGCTTATTATTTTTATGATTAAGTTAAAAAATCAAGTATAAAACAATTAGTCTAATTTTAAAAGTTACATAACATAAAATGCATGCATAAGAGCAATAGATAAATACATGCAAAAAGTGTTAATATAGTTAACTCTGAGTGATTTTTAAAATCTTCTTCCTTATGAATTCTTATAATTACAAATCCTCAAAATGAATTCATATACTGCTTTTATAGTGAGAAAAATCAAAATAAATGTGGCCCTTGTTTATGTGACTTTTATATTCTTAGATGTCTGCTTCTTTTAGAATTCTTTTTGCTGCAAGGAATGGAAGTGTCAAACTAAGTGGTATTTTCTATCTCGTGTTTCAGGATGGCAGACTATGGAACTGGCTGACTCAGAGCTCTGAATGAGCTTGTCTGCCCTCACACGGTTTCCCCTTTATGATTGAAAGTTGTTTGTCATCATTCTAAGTCTCAAAGGCAGAAAGAAGGGGGACTTCTCATTATAGATCTCCCTTTCCCTTAGCCCCCAGCAATTCCTCTTAAATTGGTCAGAATGGGACACAGGACTAACCCTTAAGCAGTCACTAGCAGAGAAGGGGATTACCTGAACACTTTAAGGGCATGGTTCATCTTGTGGGACAGGGCTCCATGTACCTGAACACTCAGCAATCTGATAACTGGGGGAAAAAGTAGGCTCTTTTTTTTTTTTTTTGGTGTGTGTGTGTGTGTATGTGAGAGGGAGAGAGGTGGAGAGAGAGAGAGACACTGTGTGTCTGAAAAATAGAAATAATGCCTTTTGGGTGAGAAAATAGTAGTACCTGTCATAATCACCAATTAACTTTCAAAATAAAATCGAGACTATATATACACCACAACTTTAAGGAACACATAATTTAAATACAAAGCAAAAAGACTAAATGCAGTTCTTGGGACATAGTAATTGCACAATAAATGTAGATTTAAAAGAAAATAACAGATTTTCATTGTTTTTCACAACTTAAATCCAAGCATTTTAAACTCCAGTGAGTGGACGCTTCACATGATACATAGAGTAGTTTCTGCCTAGTTAATGACTTTCTTGGGACATGTTTTATTCTTCCTTTGGTTGTTCATCTGTTTGTACAGGGTGTCCCAAAAGTTGTCATACATTGGGAAATAGTAGCAAAATGTATCTTTATTTACAAAATAGTCATTACAAGATTTTGCAAAATATTTACAAAATATTCTGTTAGCCACCTCTTTATAAAATTTTGTAATGATTATTTTGTAAATAAAGACATATTTAGCTATAATCTTCCACTTCCCTAAGTAAGGTAACTTTGGGGATGCCCTGTGTAATTAGTCCTTTGGGCAATAAATTTTCTTAAGTTTTTAAAATTCTGGCCATTATTTTAGATTCAGACAATAATTGTCAGGTAAATTAATAAATAAATGGTAACTTGAGGTAGACTTCCTATAAAGGTCATGAAGTTCAACTTCAAAGCTTCTCACTTATCTAGCCCACTCCCAAGGCCCTGGAGAAGACATTATTATACAGTGTTTTTATAAAATTAGCAGAACTAAGATATTTTAATACCAGTTGGCTAAGAATCTCTCTTTCTACTCCTACTTTGTCACACTTGCTCTCAGAGGTAGTCCTGGAACGCCTGTGGAAATCTTTGTGACCCAGGCAAGGGCAAGTTGAATTAAAGATACCTTTAGATTGACTCTAGAAGGATATTATGTGGTTCTTGGTCAACTTTTATACCTATTTAAGCCATGAGTAACCATTAAAGTAAGCTTCTAGGCATAGCTCTATATAAAATATCCACTTGTACTTACTCACCTGGCATAGTGACAGGAAAGGGTAGGGAAAGAGTTCATGTCATAAAACGGACTTGTCCAGATATATGGTATGATCAGTAAGGGAAAGGCCCAAAGTGCACAGAAGCTGATCAGTAAAAAGTTCCCCTAGTCCTCATCACATGTACCCTGAGGTGGCCCCAACACGGCACAGTAAGCATAAGCCCATCCTCTGGAACCTATGACTTGCTTCCAACCACACATTACCTATGTCAAATTAATAAAATGTCTTTCCTTAATTAGGTTACATTATAAAACAAAGGGGGTAGGATGTCAGTCCTGTGATTATATTATATAAGATACTATCTTCGCAAACTGAAGAAAGAAATCCTCCTGCTCTTGAACAAGTAAACAGTCCTGATGTGAGCTGCCTTTGCAGAGAGTCATGTGGTGAAGAACTGTGGGCAGTGATTTTTAACCAGTGTGCCGCGGCTTGCCTGTGTGCCATGAGAGGATCTTAAGTGTGCTGCAAAAAATTTTAAAGATCATTAAATTATTTTTGAAAGAAGTTCAAAGCGGTATGTACATTCTGTTTTTTTACTTAAAAAAAAAAATCAACATAATTCAAGCGTGCCATGAGATAAAAAAGGTTGAAAGACACTGCTCTAGGTAGGACCTGAGGGTAACCTCTGTTAAATACCCAATAAGAAGCTGGGAACCTCAGTTGTACAGATGTAAGGAAATAAATTTTACCAACAACCAGAATAAGATTGGAAGTGAATTCTTTACTGAAGCCTCCAGGGATGTGCCCAGTCTGGCCAGCACCCTGATTCTAGCTGGTGAGACCTGAGCAAAGGACCCAGTTCCATGCATAGGCTCCTTTCTCACAGAAGCTGAGAGATAAATGTGTGTTGTTTTAAGTGACTAAGTTTGTGGCAATTCATTAGGCAGCAACAGAAAACTAATATACTAATTAACCTCACCCTTTCTACTAAACCATTCCTTCTGGCATATAAAAATGCCCTGTTATTTTGAATCTTTAAAAAATCTTTTTCAACCATATATTCAATTTCAGCTTCACTCCCACTATCCATTTCTATACTCTCATATCCAGAAAACTTCTCAAGAGTTGTCACACCTGATAATTCTTCACCTTCCTTTTAATCCTCAATCTCTGTTAACTTGGATCCTGCCATGACTACTTCACTGAATCTCTTCTCGAGATCACCAAAGATAACCCTATCATCAAAGCTAATGGAGATTAGCTTTGTCCTGGGCTTACTGTAATTACTCCTTCTGTAAGGAGCTCAGGTGGAGGAGCTCTTTACACCTTCACTTGCACCACATCCAGGTGAAGAATGAAGTGGTTGGGAGTCCAAGGTCAGCATGCCATAATGGCTGGTTTCTGGAGAAGGGCTTCCTCCAAATTTTCAGACAGCACATTAAGCAGACAGCAGGAGGGGGAAGAGTGGGGAAAGAGGAGGAGGGAGGGGGGGAAGAGGAAGACAGCAAGCTCCAGTCTTTTTTTAAAAAAATAAGGGTACTAATACCATCATGAGGGTCTCACCATCATGACCTCATCTAATCCTATCTCCCAAAGGCTTCACCTCCTAATAGCATCATATTAGAGGTTAGGGCTTCAACAGATGAATTTAGAGGGACATAAATATTCAGTCTGTAACAATGTCTAAGGGGGCCAGTTCAAGTAAATCATAATGCCCTCCCTAAGAAGTCCCATTGCTAATTTTCTTATCACTGTACAGTGATGTTTCCATTTTCAGGTATCTGCACATCATCCATTGATCACTCATGAAAATAGTCATTGTACTAAAACAGCATTCAGCACCCATCTGAATGATGCCTGTATGAAAATCTCCCTTTTCATTGGTCTAGTATGTTTCTAATTCCACTAAAGAGGAGGAAGAGTTTTTCTTTACACTCTGAGAAGTGGCAGAAGCTGGAAGAAAAAGTCCAGTGTCAGTACCCACTGGAATCGGACAGTGATAAACCTGCACCTATCCACTCCCCTCTGTGAGACCATCCCCTCTCAGTTCTCCTGTTACCTCACTAGCAGTTCTTTCTCTCATTTTTCACTCCTCTTCATCTACCTAACATTTATATGGGCTCATACTTAGGGTTTCTTGGTTTGTCTCTTTTCCTCCTTGAGGATATCACCAACTTCTGTGTGTATATACATAATTATATGTTTAGCTCAGACATCTTTCATGTGCTACCGATTCATAGATACAAATTTCTCCTGATTCATAGGTACAAATTTATCTATTAGGAATTTTAAACTCTGTAAGTCTTTATGTTATAATTAAATATTTATTTCTCATTTAAACTTCTTTCTTATCTATTCTTCTCTTCTTGGTAAAAGCACCCACATCCACCTTCTTTGTTCAAGCCCGTATTTACCTTTCACTGGTATCTTATTTCTGGTACATCAACAAGTCCATTTGATTTAATTTACAAAATATTTCCCAAATCTGCTGCTTTTTCCTTTTGGTGACTGATTTCGTGCTGTCGTGTCACCTGCCCTGGCCAGTTGGGCGCAGCCTCCCGGGCCTCCTGCTCTCCCATTACCCACCTCCATCGGGCAGCCATATGCTCTTTCCGCTTCAAAGTCAGCAATAAAGAATTTCTCTCACATTGAATCCCCTATACATTTGTAATCTCTAGATTCTTTCTCTATATGAGAGAGGTAGAAATTTTATTTAAGTAAAAATATTATACCTTACTGAAAATTATATGATACACAAAATGAAGGTATATGCTAATTTTTAAAATCTTGCAGTCATTTCGTCAAATATCCACTCCTACAAGGAAATACAAGTTCTAATGTTACTGTGCCCAACTACAGATTTTCTAAGAAAGCGTGGGAGTCAAGGAATAAGAAAGAGCTGAGCTGTCCTGGAGCCGCGTACCATTAAGAAGTTCCTTTCTCGCACTCAAAAAATGAAAGAACCAGATTGGACGACCCGACGTCTCCTATAGTTCTAGAAAATTACACGATTCTGTTAAATCTGAGAATGCCCCAAGATACTGACGGGGACTATTCGTTAAGCGCGATAAATAGAAGGCCCGCTGTAAACCGCGTCTGCATCCCACTGGCCCCGCCCCGCGGCAACGCCCAACCGGAACCTAGGGTGCCGCTAGGGCTGACGGGAAGATGCTGCCCGGCTCTCGCTTCATCAGTTCCGCCCCTCTGGCGACGTCACGCCCGCCCCTTGACCCCCCCCCACAACCCCACCCCCCCCTTCACTGCCTCCCTTGGCCAGCGGCAGCTACTCGGGCGACAATGGCGGGATCTGTGCCGGTGCCCGCCCCTAAGGGTGAAGGGGCGTCCTGCTCTTCCTGGGGGACGGGCAGGTGAGAGGTCGATATGGGCAAGGAAAGGCGACAGGCGGCGGCGGCAGGCTCCGGCTTCTGCTTTCCCTGCGGGCCGGCCTCTGCAGGAAAGTCTACTTCCCGCTCCTGCAGCGACTTTGGGTTCCGGTTGGGGTCCCCGGACGCGGGCCGCTTACTTCCTGTCGGGGGCAGCTGCGAGCGCGGCGCTCGGCCTCCGGTGCCCGCATCCGACCGCTTCGGGGAGGCACCGGGAGGTGGCCCTGGCACAGCTTTCACCTCCGGATCTGAGCCCAGGTTTCCCCTTCACGCCACTCCGGCCCTGCAGAGTCGGGGTAGATGGGGCTGGGCCTTAGCGGTGTCTTGCTCAGTAATTCCCCTTTCGGTGGTCTCGGCTAGAAAAGGAGAAGCTGCTCTGTCCGCTGTCTGGATACGCACAGACAGTGCTGGGTGCGCGGGTTTCGGCCGGGTTGCGGCGCCCGCGAACCTGTGGCTTCCGCCAGTGTCTTGACTGAGGCGCCCCCAGCTCTGCCAGCGCCGCGGAGTTGGCCGCACGTGCACCGGGCTGCTCAGGGACCTTAGTGTTTTTAAATGTTCTTGAAACATTCCAATGAGGCAGAACTTTCTGAAAAGTGCCAGTCATACGTGCAGTGGCAGCAACTGTCTACTGCTTTGCTCTCATAGTTGCCGTCAGGAGTTTTTGTGATAGTTATTCCCTTAATTATGTAGAAGCTGAGACCATTTGATGATGCCAGCCACTGTTTGGTAAGATAAGTGATAACATTTTAATTACCTGTATTTACAAGTCCTTTGGCTTGTCAATGCCAAGCCTAAAAAATTGGCTTCCAAAGCTGAATTTTGCGTTGCCACATGTTTTCATAATCCTGTGATTGACAGAGCTTCCCAGAACCTGGAACAGTTTGCACCTTTGCTGGGACGATGTTTTCCTCTCGGAGTGGCAGAGGCCAGAAGCCACGGGCTGCTTCCGAGTTCAGTGTTTCCTACAGTATCATTTTTTTGTATGTCATTCCGTGAAAAAAATTGGAGGACACTATTGTAAATAATACATTAACATAATAAGTATACCTTATTACACTAGTATATTTATCCTTTTTTTAAATTCCTAAAATCTATTCTTTCAACAGATATTTTTATTTGGTTCCTTTATGAGAGGCTGTGGACAAGTACGATGTGGTAGCTAAGAGCTAGATTGTTTGTATTCAGATTTTAGTGTGCCATGTACTTGCTTCTGTGACCTTAGCAAGTTAATTTAAGTTAAACTCTCAGCCTCAGGCTTTTCCTCTTCCTTAGAGATGGCAATAGTGCCTGTCTCATAGGTTGTAGCAGTTAGCTGAGTTAGTACATCTAAAGCACTTAAAACCGTGTATGTCACTGTTTTAGGTATTTGGAATGCAGTAGTGAGCTCTTAAAGGCCATAGGTTCTGTTGGGAGGTGGAGGGCGAGGGCGGGCAGTGAACGGTTAATGATAAGTGATTTGAAGAAATTCGGACAGCAAGTAAATGAGTTAAGCATTGACTTAAGGATAAGAGCCATTTATTGGTAGCTGATCAGGAATGATCTGTGTAGTATTTGTAAGGCAATATTTTAATAGAGGTGTAATTGATAAGAAGTCAACTATTCTGATACATGAAGGGAGAACTCTCCAAGCAGAAGGACTAGTGTAAAAACTCTAAAGTGAGAGCAAGCTTGCCCTTTTGAGGAACATCAGGCAAGGACAGTGTGGTTGGAGACAGCAAGAAGTGAGAGTGGTGGGAGCTGAAATTGGAGAGGTAATTGGGAGACAACACAGAGGCCTTTAAAGCATGTTAAGGTGTTTGAATTTTAAGAGTAGGGTAGTTCTAAGTCGAATAATTTCTGACTACATTTTAAGATGTTAGGCTGATATGTGAAGAAAAACTAAAGGAAGGACAACTGGAAATAAGGATAGTAGTTAGGTCTTTGAAGTAGTTCAGGTGAAATGTGATGATGGTTTGAGATTGTACTGATTGAAGTAGTGAGGAGTAATAAGGTTTGATATCTCTTTTGAAGGGAGAGTAAACAGGACTCACAGGTGGAGAAAGTGAAGGTAGAATTTAGGTAATGAGATATCTACATTTCAAGCCCCACTGGGAAAGTGGTAGTACCACAAACTGAGCTGGGAGAGTGGCAGTAGTCAGTGATGCTATTTAGACACCAGAATAGAGTTATTATTCTGGCAAGTGTATAGAATCTGGGGACAGAGGAGAGATCGAATATGGAGAAATAAGGTTAGGTATCAATACAGAGTGACTTCTGTGGGACTGAAGGAGTATCTAAGGAAAGTATATATAGAGGTTCATGGAACAAAATTGCTGAAATATGGATTCATCAGAATATATGTAGCAATGATAAAATAATACGTGAGAATAAAACCATGGGCTTTATAGTCTTCTAGTATACACAGGACAGGGCAAGGAATCAGTGATTTAATTTCAAAGCGTTTTAAAAATCTAAAGTGGCATGTATTTGGTTTGTAAAATCTTTTAGTAACTTGTGAATCTGATCCCATGTGTCATCAAATATTATAGAATGTGAATAATAACCATACTTGCTCTTACAAGTTTTTTCTTTATCCCCAGTACAAATAAAAATCTGCCCATCATGTCCGCAGAATCTGTGGAGATTGATGATGCATTATACAGGTAAGAACCTCGTGGAAACTGAAATTTATTTCAGTTTATGTAAAAATATATACATAGATATATATATGTATATACATCTACATAAATATCTTTCCTAAGAGTTTCTCTCATGTTAAAAGTAGGGTTTCACAGATTTATTCCCCCCTCACACTGTAATCTGGAAGCTCTAATAATATTTAAAACCCAGTTGCTTTAGATTTAGGTGATAAGAAGGATTTTGCTATCCTCTACAAAATTTACCTCTTGTTTTTGGACAATAACACATATTTATGTTCTTGATAGTGCAAGAGTCTCATGAAAAACAATCATTTTTACTTCATTTAGTCATCCAGTAGCAGCTAGAGAATATGATTACTTCAGTGTAATCTCATTAAAACATTGCCTATTTGTAATTTGTAGACAGTCGAGAAATACTGTATGATTGAAGAGTTGTGATTGGAATGGAATTTAGTGGGACTTTTTAATCACTATTCATGAAATCAGAATACTTTTTTCAATAATTAAAGAAAAATTTAAAACGTATACATTGATGTCACTCCTAAGAAAATTTTTTAAATGATTGGAGTTTATATGAAAGACAGCATAGTCTGAATTTAAAAGTTATTAGATCTCCTCTATATATAACCAGGAAAAATACATTTTATGTTGGTAGAATTTGAAAAGATAAGCTTACTGTTTATTTTTAATTCCTCCTTATGTTTTTCTAGGGGAGTACAGAGTGGATAATGAGTTCTTTATTGGGAGTTGATGTACATCACTTAATATGTTGAGTCTAACATTTAATCTTCCTTATGTGAAAATAATTTTGCAGGTAGTCTTCCTGATTATAAAATTTACTTTAGGAGTCATCTTAACGTTGGATTTTTGACCTGGGAATTATATTCTTGTCCTCTTTGTCATGTTCTTGGAATTACAAATGGCAATTTCTCGGGATGTTATGGGCTAATTTTACTCATTATGTAGGTATATTTCTTGTGAAACTTTTTAAATATCCCTTCAACCTTTTAATTCTGATTTTAAAAACATAACTTTTGGCTCAGTGCCTGTGTAGCTCAGTGGTTGGGACACCAGCCATATATACTGGGGCGGGCGGGTTCAAATCCAGCCCAGGCCTGCTAAACAACAATGACAACTACAACAACAACAAAATAAAATAGCCAGGCGTTGGCTCAGCACCTGTAGCTCAAGCATCTAAGGGGCCAGCCATATACACCAGAGCTGGTGGGTTGCATCTAGCCTGGGCCTGCCAAACAACAGTGACAACTACAACCAAAAAAAAATAGGGTGTTGTGGCAAGTGCCTATAGTCCCAGCTACTTGGGAGGCTGAGGCAAGAGACTCGCTTAAGCCCAGGAGTTGGAGGTTGCTGTGAGCTGTGATGCCATGGCACTCTACCCAGGGCAACAGGTTGAGGCTCTGTCTCAAAAAGAAATAAATAAAATAAATTTGAAAAATAAAAAAATAGCCAGGCATTGTGGGCACCTGTAGTCCCAGCTACTTGGGAGATGGAGGCAAAAGAATCACTTAAGCCCAAGAGTTTGAGGTTGCTATGAGCTGTGGCAGCACATCATTCTACTGAGGGTGACATA
Organism: Otolemur garnettii; assembly: GCF_000181295.1. NCBI lineage: Eukaryota > Metazoa > Chordata > Mammalia > Primates > Galagidae > Otolemur > Otolemur garnettii. The sequence continues at coordinate 2,811,116 of NW_003852586.1, forward strand.
ATGAGACTGTTTCAAAAAAACAAAAAACAAGGAAAAAAACATAATTTTCAGTAGGCCAGTGACTAAATTTTTTGATTTCTTTCTTTCTTTTTTTTTTGGAGACAATCTCATTTTGTCACCCTTTGTAGAGTGCTATGATGTCATAGCTCATAGCAACCTCGAACACTTGGGCTCAGGTGATTCCCTTGCCTCAGCCTCCCAAATAACTGGGACTACAGGCACCTACCACAACCCCCAACTGGTCTCTCTCTGGCTCAGGCTGGTCTCAAATCTGTGAGCTTAGGCAATCCACCTGCCTCAGCCTCCCAGAGTGCTAGGATTACAGATGTGAGCCAAGCATGCCCAGCTAAATTTTTCATTTTCAATGCTAAGTAAATCCAGGTCCCAAAATTGTCAGCCATAAAATTACCATGTATGTGGAAAATGGGAAATGGTAGCTAAATGTACCTATATTTTCAAAATATTCATTATAAAATTTTACAAAGAGATGGCTAAATTAGAGAATCTTTTGAAATAAATATTTTGTAAATAAAGGTATCCCATTTTTCCTATGCATGGTGACTTTATGGGCACCTTTTGGGACACCCTGTAGACAGCAGTTTGCTTGACTGAAAGTTAATAGCTGTTATTATTAGAGGTTGGCTATTTTCTTTTACCTGTCAGAGTATTTTTTGGTGTAGTTGTTTGCATTTTGGTTGTATGACTTGTTGAAAACATCTTGTAGCTATTTACCAGTATACTTATGCTTATTTAAATTCTATTTCTTAAGAATTTGTCATAGTTCATGAATCAAGAAAAAATAATAAATGATCAGCCAGGAATTTGTGTGGTCCTATTAGTGAATCCTTCAACAATTACTACTTATTTAAGTTTTCTTACTAAAAATCCAAAGAAATTTGTATATTACAAAGGCCAAAATTTGAACTTTTTCACACAAAACAGCTTTTATTTTCTTAGATTTTAAAAATATAGATTTATTTTTAGCAACTATTTGGAGTTTTTTATTATTTAGTGACTAAATCTGAAGATCTGGTAGATTTTTTTTCTTTTATAATTTTAAATATGTCTCCTGTTTAATGGGAACTAGTATTAGGTTTAGGACTTTGAGCAATGATTTATTTTTGGGGCAAAACATGAAGTGAAGCTCCTTAACCTCTTACTATCTTAGGGAGGTAGATTCAGGAGTAAGCTAGATGAAGTTAAGGTAGTGAAAAGTTAGATTCCAGTAAGTTCTTGTTTCTGTTCATTCTTTTTCACACAGGCCTATTTCTGACCATTTTGTCTCTTAATGTAAGTCCAAATGCTAAAATTTAAAGAATCATTTAGAATGTGGTCCCCACTAGATGTAGTGGCTCATGCCTGTGGTCCCAAGCTACTCAGAAGGCTGAGGCAGGAGGACCTTGTGGCTCTACAGTTCAGATTCAGCCTGGGCAACTTAGCAAGACCTTGACTTTTAAAAAAGCATGGTCCCCAACTTAAATTTTTAAAAGATTGCTATTGTAGGGCAGTGCCTGTGGTTCAAGGAGTAGGGCGTGGCCCCATATGCTGAGGGTGGCAGGTTCAAACCTAGCCTTGGCCAAAAAAAAAAAAAAAAAAAAAGATTGTTATCATAGTAAAAACACATAGCATGAATTCCATAGTATCAACAAATTTTTAAGTATATTAAAGCACAGTTGACACTTAAACATTGCTGAAATTAGAGCACCAACCCCCATGTAGTCGAAGAGCCACGTGTGACTTTTGATTTCCTGAGAACTTTACTAATAGTCAGTCCACTGTTCACCAGAAACCTTACAACTAACATAGTCACTTAACGTAAACAATTAACATGTATTTGCATGTTACTTTTTTTGTTTATAACAAAGTAACAATAAAGCTAGAAAAAAGGAAATATTAAAATCATTAGGAAGAAAAAGTACTTACTATTGATTAAATAAAAGTGGATCTTCCAAAGTTCACATCCTCGTTATCTTCATGTTGAGAGGCAGGTACATGCTGTGTAACTTCATGGAAATACTGTGTTTCCCAGAAAATAAGGCACTGTCTTATATTTACTTTTTCTCAAGAAGACACACTAGGGCTTATTTTCAGGGGATGTCTTATTTTTATTAAGTATAATACAATAATCTACATTTATTCAAATACAGTTAAGTCATCTTCTTCTGGAACCTGACAGGGGGAGCTGACTTTGTTAGTGAGGCTGGGGCTAGTGATGCGTGAACTCCTTTCCCCTAGCCGTTTGCACGTGCACAATAGGATGCCTGCTCTCGTGGTAACCACACTCACACTGGCGCAAGTGCCTATGGCTGGGCTTGTAGAAAGGAGCTGTGACAGATAAAAGGTATTCCAGTCTTCCTTACCACTCCATGCCAAAATGCATGGTGTGGCTATGCAGATTCGTTGCATAGCCACACCCATCACTATGTCTTATTATGGGGTAGGGCTTATATTTAACAAATGCATAGAAATCCTGCTAGGGCTTATTTTTTGGGTAGGTCTTATTTTTGGGGAAACACGGTATAATCAGGATCCTTCCGCCAATTGTGTAGTGCCAGTTTATTTTCTGGGGCTGGTGTGGAAGTGTCCATTTGCACCAAATCACCATCCAGCCATCCTCTGTTAGTTACTTTGGTGTGGTGTCTCTTAGCTCTTGAATTTCTCCGAGGTTAGTAACTCGAAACCCTTCACCCCTACCTTTTTTGCCATACCCATAATCTCTTTCATAATTTACTTGATTGGCTCTGTCATAAGTCCTGGGAAGTCATGTACAACATCTGAACAGTTTTCTTTAGCAGGAATTGTTTGGGGCTTGATGGCTTTCACAGCTTTTCCTGTAACACTGACAGCATCTTCAGTGACCCTTCCAGCCCTTTTGGTGTTCTCTCTATTGGGGGTCTCTTCATAGCACTGACTGTCCTTTCCCTAGAGGACCATGTGTAATGAGACTTAGAGGTCCTAATGACACCCTGATTTAGATGCTCAGTTTAGAGCCCTTGTGCTTGGGGAAAGTAGACTACTTTGATACCTTTAGTGTTGAACTCATGGGGTTCTGAGTGTGCAAAGGCATTGTCCCCTGCCAAAAGAACTTTAAAAAGCAGCCTTTTACTTGGAAGGCACTTTCTGAGTTCTGGGGAAAAAAAAACATTGATGAAACCAATTCAGAAAAAGGGTTTCCATTGTCTAGGCCTTCTTTTACAGCCAAAGACGGCTTCATGAATCTGTGTGTCATCCTTTCACAGGGGCCATGCTAATCTTCTTTGTATCAAAATTGGAATTTGAGTATATGTGTTGCTGAAGTGAGTGCTACAGACAAAGACAGCTGCCAGGATTTAAGGTGTGGGGATAGCAGCTATGTAGATGAGGAAAGTCCTAATCCCAAATCTGACTGCATTTGCACAGAAAAGTAACGTTACCTATTCTCTTCCTTCCTGCCCTAAATCCTAGCAGTTGCTTCTCTTCATTACTAATAAATGTCCTTTCTTGGCATTTTTTTTCTAGAACATGGCATTTTCATCTGCCTTAAAAAACCTGTTTAGACAAATACCCTTTCTCTTCAATGATTTTCTTAATAATGTCTAGAAACTTGTTGCTGCCTCTTGGTCAGCAGAAGCCGCTACTTCTGTTATCTTGTTTTTTAAGCCAAATTTCTTTCTGAAATTACCAGCTATCTTTTGCTGGCTTTGGATCCTTCACCATCCTTTAACTTTAAGTTGTCATGTAATGGCTTTGCTTTCTCTTGAATCCTATTAGAGTAGATGCCTTTCTTATAGCAATCCTGCACCACCGACATGAGTGCTGCATTTTTAATATGTAATAAAAAGGTCTTTCACAGAAGTGCAGGGTTTTCTTACTGGCTGACATAGCCGCAACTATGGCTTCATGAATTTCTTTTTTTCTACAATGGTCCTTATGCTGGATCCATTTACCTTGAAATGGCTGGTAACCACAGTACAAACCTAAGTCTGCATTTGAAGTAATTCAGCTTTTCTTTGCAGTGTTGGTAACTTTTACCCTTTTCTTTGGAGCACTCCCAGTATCACTGACAGCACTGGGTATGGGTTCTATGAGGGTTCCACTCAACACATAAAAAATAGGCAAGAGCCTCAGGAGATCACTTTTTACTGTAGTACTGTTTCCTAGAGGGACTGACTGCTTGTGCACAGGTGATTGATGTCATGTAGTGTTTGAAGCTAAGCACTGTCATACCCTGCAAGACTGGAGCTCACCAGGACAGCCACAGGAGGGAGCTGTGAGATACTGTGGTGTTTTCCGTAGTGAACTATTTGCAGTGAGACTTTTTTTTTTTTTTTTGAGTTGAGGCTTTAATGTTGCTGCCTTATGTCTGTACATTTCCCTCAGCTGCAGATGGTGCTGTGTACAGTCTGTTTGTGTGCATATGTTTTCATAAATTTTAACTTCATAATGCGTGTGTATTTTATGGTAGGGAATTATAAAGTAGACCACTATCTACAAATATGTTAGACATTTATGACATACCTACCTTTTATAATTACTTTTTCAATATTTTTAGGTTGCACAGTTTGAGTTTTTCAAATGGTCACAAATCTCCAGGCACTCTTCTGTATATTTATTGGAAAAAACCCATGTATAAGTAGATCTGTGCAGTGCCAAGCTGTGTTGTTCAAGGTTACCTATGCTGTTAACTCTGTGAACGTTTTTATACAGCAGATCTCTAGAATTTTATCATCTTGGGTGACCAAAAACTTTGTGCCCAGAGTATAGCAACTCTGTTTCCCTTCCTCCCTGCTCCTAGCACCCACCATTCTAGTTTCTCTTTATGGAAGCTTGGTACTTTGAGTATTAACAACTCACATAAGTGAAATCACGTGGTAATTGCCCTTCTGAGACTGGTGTATTTTACTTAACACAGTATCTTCAAGGGTCATCCGTGTTGTACAATATGATAGGCGTTTCTTCCTTTTTAAAGACTGAATGATGTCTATTTTACGTATATTCCACATTTTCTTTATTTACTTGTCAGTGGCCATTTAGATCATTTCCACCTCTTGGCTTTTATGAATAATGCTGCAGTCAATGTGGAGTACAAATACTTCTTCAAGATCTTGATTCCGTTTCTTTTGGATAAATACCCAGAAATGGAATTGCTGGATTATATGGTAACGATTAATATGGCTTCAATTTTTTGAGGGGCCTACTCTTTTCAATAGCAGCTTTACCATTTTATATTCCCACCATCAGTGCACAAGGGTTCCAGTTTTTATACCTCTTTGCCAACACTTTTTTTTTTAATAATGGCCATCCTCATAGGTGTGAGGTTATGTCTTATTGTGGTTTTGCTTTACATTTCCCTGAAGACTGGTGATGTTGAGCACTTTTTCATATATGTGGTTGCTTTTATAAGAAACCCACTCCAGCAATAGTGACATCCAGTCTGGAGCACAGGGCTTCCTGACTGAAACACCTCCCAATAGTTGCCACCTCCCAGCACAATGGCATTGAGTTTTAAGTTTCTAACACAGGAACTTTGGGTTTACATTCAAACTATGGCACCTTGGTTCACTTATTATAGTTTTATTAGTTTATCTGTTTGCTCTTAGCATTTATAACCGTGTTTATGTCAGAGTTATTCATTGTTTGCCTAAGTAATCTTAAAAATCATGAGGACAAGACCAAGACAAAAACCATTTTGAACATAGTAATGAAAGCACTCTGTGATAAGTATAAAATAGATTGGCTGTTAAGGATGTACATAAAAGATCGTCCAACACCATTTTGAGAAAGGATAGGGGAATCAGGAGAAGCATCAAGGGGAAACTAATGAGATTTAAAGGATGAGTAGGAGCTATTCAGACATAGAATATCAGGGGAGAAGAACACCCTAGGTGAAACTCTAAAGACCAAACAGATCGTAGGCAACCAAAAACCTTTAGTACACTTGGAACTTGGAGTAAGATGATGTAAGATGAGGCTGTAGAGCTAAGCAGGAACTACACAGGTGGCCTTGTGACCAATAGTAAAGAGTCATTAGACTGTCTTATAAGGAAAATAGGAAAACACTGGAGTTTTTAAAGCAGGAGAATGATTTGACCATATTTATACTTCAGAAAATTCCTGTTTCTTAGTAGGAAGTTAATAGATAACATGTAAAACTGAAAAAGAGCAATAAGTACAAGTACAAACCTGCTGTGTAGAAATAAGGTGTAAGTATTACAAGAAATGACAAAAAGACTGAGACTGGTTATCCTTGGGGAATGGGAATCAGTGTAGGAAAGAGGTCATGGAACTAATTGTTTTCTCTCTCTTTTTCTCCTCTTTCTCATAAACCTGTGGAATGATTCAACTTCCTTAACCTGTATGCATTGTAACATAGTGGTTATGGGCATGGGTGCAAAGCAGACTTCCTGGGTTGAATGCTTGTAAATCACTTAATTTCTACATGTTTATGGTTTTTGACTTGTAAAACTGGAAGTGATATTAGAAATTACCCCATAAGATTTTGTGAAGATTAAATAAGTTAATACAAGTAAAACACTTAAAATAACATGTGCACGTTTGTAGTACAGATTCAATAAGTGTTAGCTATTGTTGTTGCCTGCCAGGTACTCTTCAGGTACTGGGATACAGAGGAGGAACAGATTCACAGTTGAGAACATTGTGTCTTTACCAACTGTAGAGCATCCATTTTTTTCAGGAACACATGGAATGTTTGTAAAATTGACCAAAGAAATTCTCAAATGTCGAGGGATGAAATTGTACAGATTGTGATATCTACATAGATTACATTTAAGCCACAAGTCAACACAAAAGGTCACTAAAAGTTTCCCATAAAGTTAACAGTTTAAATATATGTGGTGCCTATAGCTCAGCGGGTAGGGTGCCAGCCACATACACCAGAGCTGGTGGGTTCAAATCCAGCCCAGGCCTGCCAAACAACAATGACAACTACAATCAAAAAATAGCCATGTGTTGTGGTGGGCACCTGTAGCCCCAGCTACTTAGGAGGCTGAGGCAAGAGAATCGCTTAAGCTCAAGAGTTTTAGGTTACTGTGAGCTGTGATGCCACAGCATTCTACTGTGGGTGACAAAATGAGACTATGTCTCTAAATAAATAAATAAATAAATAAATAATAAAAATATACTTTGGATTGATACAAGTCAAAAAATCATAATCAAAATTGGAAATTAAAGTACTCTCATCAAATTGTAAGACACTTTTAACAATGACATTATTTACATGAATATTTTAGAAAAAATCTGAAAATGAATTATTTCAGATAACTGGCAAAAAATAAAATAGAAGAGTGGATTTATTAACATAAGGAATATTCCAAAAGCCAAGTTCACTGTTGCCTTGCAAGGACTAACTCCGTAAGTAGGCCCTTCTAAAGATCAGGCCTGCAGAGTGAGAGTGTGAGACTACAGAGACTTTTATATACTGCCATATAGAGAAAATTGGTACATTTACTTTGGAAAACAGTGTGGCATTATTTAATAAAATTGAAGATATACATACTCTTTAATCCTGCAGTTCCGCTCCTAAGAATATGCATTAGAGAAACAGCTACAGTGTGCACCTGGAGACATTTACAAGAATGACCAGAGCCCCATTATTGGTAACTGTCACAAATTGCAGAATAGCTAAATAATGGCATATTATTGTAATAGAATATTACAATGTAGTAGAATAACAATAGAAAAGAAAATTAATGACAAGCTGCATGGACCATTACAAATAAATCTTTTTTAAAAAGCTTTTCTCACATTAAACAGATATTGTGTCCATGTCATAACAAGATTTGAGGAAGGGAAATCTTACACATAAGTGTGAAAACCCAATCATCATGTTTGTGAACTATAAAGGGATCTAAATCTTAAATATAATTTTACTCAAAAGAATTAAGATGGAAAACATTCAGAGTAATCCCATCCATGTAAAGTTTAAAAACAGGCAAAACTTCAGTGTGTTGTTTAGGGGTACACAGGGGTGATAAGACCATAGAAGACAAGTCTTACTTTCTAAAACAGGTATCTTGAATATCAATTTAAAAAAAAAAATTTTAGTTTTATTATCTGTATGTTTTTGATTTCTTTTTTAGGTAACAAGGAAGGAAATGACAGATGGCTTTTAAATAGTATATAAAGATTCATCTGACTACATAAGAAACTCCTTTTTAGGCTTTTATATTGAATATGAAAAGCTGAAATAATGGAAACTAAACAAAGATTTATTAAATAAATGTGTTAATTTTGAAAATAAATATTTGTAACCCAAGGCATTCTGAAATTATTTTACTGAACTCATCTTTCAAAGGATTCTCATTAGAATTCATTGGAGTTTATATTATCTTTAAGGATAGCATCAGGTTTCCCATTAGTTTTTCTGATGAATTCTTGCTGTTGACTTTAATAATATATCTGACTTTGATGTTGCCAGTGTATATTTTTTTCAAAGTCTCACCCTGATACTACCTTGTAACTATTAGGGTACATAACTTAATAGGGTTTCTTTGTATATTTAATTAGCTTTTACATTTAAAATAATAATTCAGAAACTGCTTAATTTTAACTTATCTGAATTCTAAGAATTCAGAACAGAATTTGCTTCAGAAAATCTGTTCATAGTGAAAGTTGTGAAGTGGAGATGGCTCCTGTGGCAGTAAAGGAGAGGAGCAGGCAGGCACTGAGTGTCGGGTCTGGAGTGCACAACACCCCCCCCCCCACGCACACACTCCCATCTCACAAGACGGCTCTTGTTCAATTCCGTCTGCCTGTTGCCTATGGGAATGTGCATCATGGTGCCAAACCATGAAATTTTTCAAAATACCTCATGTATTTGGCAATTAATTCAGAAATGTTTAAACATTGTACAAATCATTCTCAATAATTTTGTGGGCAATATCTAGTTCTTAGGCCATTAATTTGCAAACAACTTTAAGGATATTTATTATAATTTTGATGAAATCATTTTTTATTTTTCATTTTGTTTTACATATAGTCGACAGAGGTATGTCCTTGGAGACACAGCAATGCAGAAGATGGCCAAGTCCCATGTTTTCTTAAGTGGTATGGGTGGTCTTGGTTTGGAAATTGGTAAGCAGTATTTGTATTCATAATTTTGTGTGACACTTTTGAGCAACATAAGATAATGAAAGAATTTGACTTTTCCCCTTGTATTTCCTATAAAGGAAATTTGATCTAGAACCTTGATCAAATTCAGTTTTCATTGTTTTGGCAAGACTGTTTCTTGATACTGTTATATTCTTCCACAAAGAAGTGATAATTACTCTCATTGCTTCTCTTTTTGTGATATTAATAGCTATTAATGATCATTCTCTTTATCCATTAATTCATTATGTTAGTATATATACATATCTTATGTTCATAAAAATGTGTCTAGAACAACACACTAACATTTTAGGAGTGGTTATCTCGGAGTGGTATGAGTATGCAAATTTTTATTTTTTCCTTTTACTATAAAACTTGCACTTTTTGAGTAGTAAAAAAGTTAAAATCTAGTCAGTTGAAAAGTACCATGAAGACATCTAGTATGCATTCCTAATATTAAGCTATTCCTTTTTCATTTTTTTATAGCAAAGAATCTTGTTCTTGCAGGAATTAAGGTGAGTAAATACCCTTCTTAAGAAAAACATTTTGTTACAAGCTTCCCCCCCTCATTTGTAGTGGTAATATTGTTTAAACTTTGGCTTAATAATTGTGTCTTCGTTTAATAGCAGAATTGTTTTACAGGGTATCCCAAAGATCCCCATATGTGGGAAATTAATAAACTCATATATTAAATATTGTTTATATTTGTATATTAACACATAGAGAAATATTTTGTAAAGACTTTGTAAAATTTTGTAATGAATATTTCATTAAGGGACTTGTAGCTACAATATCCCAGTTTCCTGACCCACCCTTTTGTAATTAAAGTATAGTAATACTAGGCAGCACCTGTGGCTCAAAGGAGTAGGGTGCCAGCCCCATGTACTGGAGGTGGCGGGTTCAAACCCAGCCCTGGCCAAAAGCTGCAAAAAAAAAAAAAAGTATAGTAATACTTTAATTACCATTACCATGGAAAAGTAAAGTATTACTTTAACTTCCATTACCATGAAAATTTTTAAGATACACAGTAGTAGAAAGAATATTTTAACAAAACCCCATGTATCCACACAGCTTTAATACCTAGCTCATGGACACAGTTCTTTTCTCTATCTTCTTCCCATTCCCCACTGCCTTCAACTGCCGAATTATTTTTATGTGAATTTCAAATATTGTATTATTATCCTTAAATATTTTAGTATTATCTTTTAAAAAATAGGAGTGCCTTTGAAAACTTAATCACAATACCATTTTCACATTTAAAAAGTAACAAGTCATTAATCTATCATTGTATTGTTATATTTACTTATGAATGTAAAACAATTTACCCCAGCAGTTAGTTAACTTAAACACCATTTATTAGCTCACAGTTTCTGTGTGTCAGGATTCAGGCATGACTTAGCTGTCTCTTGTTTAAAGATCTTTTTTATTCTGCAGTCCAAGTATTAGCAGGGCCTGGCATGGTCATGAGGCTGGACTGGGAATGGTCTGTATAGGAGGCTTACTTGGGTATTGGACTGAGGACCTCACTCCCTACTGGCTCTTGACCAGAGTCACTCAATCAATTCCTTGCTATGTGGCCCTGTCTGTAGCGCACATCATATGGCCACTTGCTTCAATAGCATGAGCAAGTGAGGAGAGAGCGAGTGTGCTAACAAGACAGGCCGCCCTGTCTTATGCAAACTCACCTCAGAAGCAGGCTAGACCTGTACTCAAAGGGAGGGACTACACAGAGGCCTGGCTACCATAATCACCAAGTTTGAACTCAAATAGTATTCAAATTTTCCCAATTATCTTAAGGAATTTTTTTAAAGCTTGTTTTATTCTAACCAAGTCCAGATAAAATTCATATACTGATGTGTGTCTTTTTTTTACCTTTTTAATCTATACATTTCCCTTCCCTGTTTTTTTTTTTTTTTTTGGTTGCAGTTTTTTTGTTAAAGAAGCCAATCAGTCCTCTCATATACCTCTACCCCTGTATTTCCTGTCAACTGATAGTTATAGCCACAGAGTCAATTCAGATTTGTCAAGTCTTTTGATTCAGTCTTGGGTCAAGACTGCTTTCATAGCTGATACTGTTTTCCCATCTAAACAATGTAAACAGTAATATTCTATTGTCCCTCTTTTTGTGATTACTGTTGGTGGTGATTACCTAGATTCATGATTTCATTCAGGGCTGCAGTGATATTTTGCCATTCTTTATTAGTTGGAATAATATTTTGGAAAGAAAATATTCCATCCATCAATTAGTTTCATGAAAGTATAGATTGTACATGTATAAAATGCAGGATAATTAATTTTCCCCCTTTATTCACCAGTTTTTAAAATAAGTGGTTTCTTATCATTCCCCAGTAGTGACCAGTGAACTTGTATGTGTATGTACATTAGATAAACACATGAATTTAAACATACTTGTTTTGTTGTGATTCATTATAGTTTTTATCTTAACTGGTGCTCAAATTTTTCTATCATTGGTTTTTAGCATCTTTTTCAGATTTTTGAGTCCTTTTGACAAAACTTTAGTAGTATTTATCACTGTTTATAAAGCCTTTTTGGTGGAAAAAGCAAGAACATTCATAATGAGTAAAGACTGAAATTTCTGATTGTCAAGTTTAGGATTATAAAGTATTATTGAAGTTTCTAATTCATATGTTAGATTATAGGATATTTCTGTGTTTGATTTTATATTTGTATCTTTTTTCTATTACCGCAGGTGTCTTGGTTCCTAATGACATTAATTACTTATTTGCTTTATTCTACATTTATTTTACCTGTATAATAGCTTTAGAATACTAATTTCAATATTATTAATGTTACTGAAAAGAATTTAAAACTTTTTTTCATCTTTATTTTTTTATTCCATCTAGATTTGGCAGACTAAATAACTGCTTTTTTTTTTTAAAGTTACTTTAATTCCTCTGAAGCAAACTCAATAAACAGTTTAGTCCATTTATTCCTTTTTCTTTAGATTCTTAGGTTTTTTGTTGTTGTTTGTTTTAAGAGACAGGATCTCACTTCGTCACCCATGCTGGAGTGCAGTGGCCTGATCATAGCTCATTGCAGTGTCCAGCTCCTGGGCTCAAGTGATTCTTCCCCCTCAGGAGTAGCTGGGAATAAAGGCATGTGCCACCATGCTTGGCTAATTTTTACATTTTTTTTTTTAAATAGGGACAGGGTCTTGCTATGTTGCTCAGGCTAGTTAGTAACTCCTGGATTCAAGCAGTCCTCTTAGTAGGGCTTCCCAAAGTGCTGGGATTATAAGTATAAGCTGGCTGCTTTTTTTAAAATTTGATTTTACTATTATGTGAGTTTTATATGATTAAAGTCCAGATTTATAAAACAAACTATTTTAAGGTAGGTCTTACTTCTCACTACTCTGCTCCCTCCTTTACTTATTAAATTTTTTAATTTATTTTTTTAAATTCGCTTTTTTCTTCATTTGTTTTTAAATATAAGCAAGTGCACATACACAGCTGTTTGTTGTGTGTATTTCCTCTTGCCTTTGTTCAAGTGCCTTACTATTCTCCACTTTGCTTTTTATCACTTAATAGCTTATCCTAGAGATTACTCCATAGTGATAAATATGTATTTCATTGTTTTTGTTTGTTTGTTTGTTTGTTTGTTTTTGCAGTTTTTGGCTGGGGCTGGGTTTGAAACCCCCACCTCCGGCATATAAATAGCGCTGCATTTAATACCCTTGTACATATGTCTTTTTGTCATTTTTCTCAGCATGTCTTTGGGATAGAGTCATAAAAGTAGGATTGCTCTGTCAAAGGATAATGCATGTGTCTTTTTGCCAGAGTTGCAAATTCCTCTCCACTTAGGTTGAGCCACTGCACATCAGTATGTTGTCATGCTAGGCTAGCAACTGAGAACAGATGATTCATTCCTGAGCAAGATTGAATATCTTTAAATATTTTTAAGGGCCATGTGCATTTCTTTTTCATTATACATCTTATTCAAAATATCTTACCCCTTCTTCTGTAAGGACTGTTATGGCCCGTGATGAAAGCTAGAAAACTTTTTTTCTACTTTGTCAGTTATCTTTCTTACTTGAAGGAAGATGGACTGTTGTAAAGTATGTGTTTATGAGAATTTTCTGGATTTTTGTATGTTGATTCTCTTAATGTTAAAAATTTTTGCATCAGCATATTGAGGTTTTTAGATGTATTTGGTCATGCCAGTTCTAGTTTTATGTCCTTTCTAATTTTAATGCCTCTGGTTACTTTTTCATTGTCTAATTGCACAGAATAATATTTCCAATATTGTATAAATAATATCAGAGATAGCACCCTTGTCTTACTCCTAACTTCAATCGATACTTTCCTTTTTTTTAAAGGCACTTACGATTCATGATACCGAAAAATGCCAAGCATGGGATTTAGGAACCAACTTCTTTCTTTGTGAAGATGATGTTGTTAATAAGAGAAACAGGTGAAGATATTTTGATGTATTAAAAAATTTTTTACTTTTCTCCCTCAATTACTTAGAATATTTTCTGAATTTGGCATACTAGTGTTTAACTCATCACCATAAACTTACACTACCCTGAGTTGGTATATGCTTATTAATTATTGTTACTTATGAAATTTTTGACACATTCACCCTGCTATCTAGAAATGAATTTCTTTGAACTTACTAAAGAAGTTCTTTTGTATTTCTGAATTATTAAACTTACAGAGCTTGGCGCTATTAGATTATATAGCTTACTATACAATCAATGTGGAATGTAATAGTACATCTCAAGATCATATAGTTATCTCTAAAGATAAAGAAGTCTTGGTTTTTCTGCAGTTTAAATTTCTGTTGAAATTATGTAACATGCCAGGTTCTTCTGATATTAATAACGTATCCAACTTCAGGAGATTGAGTGTACTGAACAAAAGAATAGTGGAGGTTATTTATTTTTTTAGGGCTGAAGCTGTACTTCAACATATTGCAGAACTAAATCCTTATGTTCATGTGACGTCATCTCCTGTTCTCTTCAATGAGGCCACAGATCTTTCCTTCTTAGATAAATACCAGGTTAGTGCTCTATTTTGTATTGTTGTTGACAGATTCCAAGACAGATAGTTAAGTATTGATATGATGTAATTAATCTTTTGAGGAACACAACAAAAAATTTCAAGTTACAAGAATTTTATTAGAGGCTGGGCGCCTTTGGCTCAAGCAGCTAAGACGCCAGCCACATATACCAGAGCTGATGGGTTCAAATCCAGCTGGGCCTGCCAAACAACAATGACGACTACAATCAAAAAATAGCCATGTGTTGTGGCAGATCAGTGGTCCCAAGTACTTGGGACGCTGAGGCAAGAGAATTGCTTAAGCCCAGGAGTTTGAGGTTGCTACAAGCTGTGATGCCATGGCACTCTACCCAGGGGGACAGCTTGAGGCTCTGTCTCAAAAAAAAAAAAAGAGGAATTTTATTAGAATAATACCGTTCAAATTCTCCTAGATAGGAACTACTAATAAACCAATTATATCAATTGACCATTTTCTCAGTAATATGTATAAAAAAGTACCCCAAACTGTTGTTTAGAGTAATGTGCACTTAATTTCTTTCTTATGCATCTGCATTTCATTTGGGGTTCTTAGACTGAACTCAGATTCAACTTTGAAGTCTGGAATTTGCTCCTGTGACCAGAAGGCCCGCCAGCTCATGTTTTCATGGCAGTAGCAGAAACACAAAAGGAAAAGTCTAACCACTCAAGCACATTTCCAACCTCTATTACTACCTTTAACATACCATTGGCCAAAGCAAGTTACATTGTCAAGTTCAAAGTAAAGGAGTGGAAAAGTACATTTGGCTCTTCCTAAAGCAGTGGGCAAATAATATACTTACAAGGAAGTAAAATATATGCATCAGTATTATAGGTAATAATAGTTCCTTAAATAATAACAAAATTTTTCAACACCTTCAGTATTCTAAAGTGACTAGGTTGACACCTGATTTTATTTTCTGTGATAAAATTATGCTATCACCCATTTAAAAATCAGTGTATACTTCTATTCTGGACTAGATAACTTCAGATCCATCTTGCCACAAGCACTTAAAATTGCGAAACTGACTTCCTTCTAAGTGACTGTCTGAACTCCAAATAATGGGAGTATTCAGGAACCATAATAAGCAGGTAGCTGAAGGACAGCCCTGTCCCTGTCTCTGGTCTCTCAAGGACAGGACTTGCCTGTCATAGTATCCAAGGTTCTTGGGAATTAATGGTCACACAGAAACAGAAGGTGATGCAGACTTGGGACTTCATGAGTTAGAGAATTATAAAGCTGGAACCTCAGAGAGCTGTACTTAGTATCAATGAAAGGGAGGGCTAGAATAATCTGCCATTAAAATAAGAAGCTTGTCTGTTTTCTCTTGAGCTCTGGATGAAGAATAAAGGTCTCTGGAAATTCGTTACCATAACTCTCCCCTCACACGGGTTTGGAGATCAACTTTGCAATCTTTGTGGCCTGGAAATTCTCAAGCTGAGAACTTAACACAAAAAGTAGTACTATAATAGCCAAACCCTAGACTGCTAGACAGAAAAAAATAACTAAAAAACTTCAGAGAAGTATACCCTCAAATAGGCCACAGTGTATTCTAATATATAAAGTTCCTTTGAGTTCACAAGCCAAAATAGTAGGAAAAAGCCGTTCAACATGAGTAAGTGTCAATGGATAAGACAAACTAAAATAAAACCTCCAGGAACTTCAGGAAATAGAATTCTTGGGTAGAGACTATAATATAATACAGATACTCAAGATGACTAAATCTTAAGAGATTAAATATAAAATAATTTATACTTTTTTTACATTATTAAAAAAGACTAGGCATAGATGATAAAACTATGTAGAACTTATTGAAATGAAAATAAAGTTGTAAAATTCGGTACACAGATTAAAAATAACGTTCATGAATTGAAAGAGCCAAGGAAATTAGTGAGACTACAACACAGAAATAAGAGAAAATATGAATGAGAGAGTAAAGGAAATGAGAACTTGAGTGGAAAATCCTGTTTATGAGGTTGTATTTCAAGAGCATTAGGACAAGGCAGAATTCAAAGAAATGGCAGAGACTTTTCTACCATTAATAAAACACAAATCACATTCAAGGCCAGGCACAGTGGCTCACACCTGTAATCCTAGTACTCTGGGGGGCTAAGGCAGGTAGATTGCCTGAGCTCATGAGTTTGAGACCAGCCTGAGCAAGAATAAGACCCTGTCTCTAAAAATAGCCAGGCATTGTGGCCAGCACCTGTAGTTCCAGCTGCTAGGGAGGCTGAGGCAAGAGAATCACTTGAGCCCAAGAGTTTGAGGTTGGTATGAGCTATGACACCTCGGCATATGACACCTTGACTGAAGGCGACAAAGTAAGACTCTGTATCCAAAAAAAAATCACATTCATTGTATGTTGGGTGTTTGATTTTGTATTTGCAAACTATTAAGTTAGCCTGTTTCTGTTTCACTTACATAGAATAGGGTGGGGTTCCTAGTGGAAGATTAAGGACTTTTTTACTCAGTACATCACACAAACCCTGGGTGTGACATTTCATCGCCCACCACCTCCAGCCTCACTGGGTCCTGCTCTTGCACTGTGTGGGCTCTGTGTCACCTGGATGAGTTATGGTCACTTCCCAGAACACTGAGCTAAAGGAACTTGCTGTTTTGTATTAAGCAGTGATTAAGCCTTCTCTCTGTCCCTGAGGAAATGTTGCCTCATCCCACAAGATTTTCACCACAAATGTAGCCCTGAGAAATAAGCATGAAAGAGTGTTTGGGGCCTTTATTTACACCCTGCCTGGGTGAGAACTTTGTAGAGTAAGAGGCCCCAGGAGGAACATCTCCATATAGGAAGCTGCCATAGTCAAGTAAAGTTAAATCCACCTGTTCTTATACCTAATGTATCTCTTAAAAATGTAATTGTCACCCCTTTAAGCTGGCATGAAAATAGTACTCTGGTGGGTAGGTTAGTTTTTCCATGGCAGTAACAGATAAAACAAATCTCTAACCATTTGGTGTCTATAAATACTATATAGAACAGTGGTTCTCAACCTTCCTAATGCGTGACCCTTTAATACAGTTCCTGTGGGTCGCAACCCACAGGTTGAGAACCGCTGATATAGGATACTTGGGTCTGATTGTGAAGCCTTTGACAGTTACTGAATTTAATGTGGGTGGGTTTTCCATCATATCATAAAGTGTATGATGCTTTATTTTGCTGTTCTATACTTTTGAAGATATTAACCTTAGAATGGAATGTAATAGGGTAGTAATTTTTTTTTACTAGGATAAAGTATATCTTTATAGTGCAAACTGGCATGCTTTCTACTGTATATTTGTATTTTTAGTGTATATGTATATTAAGTATACACTTTCTGGTCTTTAATTTCTTGTTCTGTATTCTCAACAGTGTGTAGTGCTGACTGAGGTCAAACTTTCATTGCAGAAGAAGGTCAACGACTTCTGCCGTTCTCGGTGTCCTCCAATTAAGGTAACAGCGACACCAGTGAGCAAAAGGAAGAGTACTCCCTCTGTCAGAGTCTGTGTCTTTTCCGTGGGTTATAAATAGGGAACAGTCACAGTAAGATTTTTCTCTTGAATTTTGGTATCATATTCATTTCCTGTTTTTAAAACTAAGTTCTAAGTTTGCTTTATAGACGGATTACCTCTTAAATATGATATGATAGTGGTTTTCAAGATATTCTTTGGTTCATTTATGAATATTCTTTGAATATCTATGTACCAAATACAGTTCTAGGCACTAAGAATACATTAGTGAGCAAGATAATTTTTTTTTTAATTTCAGTTTAGTAAAGTCCAAGTTGTATTTGAGCCGTATTACTGGCAGGTGTACCATATACCCCTACTTTGTACCTATTAGGTGGGGGCTTGCTAAGACCTCTCCCCACTTCCCTACCCCTCTTCTTGAATTGGTTTTTCTTTTCTCTCTTGTGTGAGCCTGTAATTGTTCATCTACTAGTTTCAAATTAGTACTGAGTACCAGACAAATGTTCTTACTCATGAAAATTACCTTCTACTATGGAAGATATACAGTTAAAAAAAAATGTACATGATATGTTTTCGAGTAGTTGAGGTCCTATGAAGTAAAAATCTAAATAAAGAATGGAGAACAGTATGTGCATGATGTTGGGAGAGGGGCCAGTGCTTGTTTTTCTAAATTAGAAGGTCAGGGAGGTCCTCTGTGTATAGCAGCTATTTGCAAAGTGTGCTCTGAGGAATCTGAGGATCCCTGAGACCTTTCAGAGATCTGCATGGTCAAACTGTTTTCATGTTGCTCACATGGTATTAGTTATTTGCCTTTTTCACTCTGATTATCTTACTTGGTACAGTGAAATTTTTTAGTCTATGAGATGTGTTGATGTCATTGCTCCAACAGCTAATGGAATATATGTTTGAATATTCTTGTGATTTAAATTTTTCTCAGTTTTAATTTTTAACACAAAATATATGGATAGGTATAACTTACATAAATAAGAGCTATAGTCTATTCTCCATACAGCAAGCCAAAAATGACTCTTTAAAAATATAAATTTGATCAAATATCCTCCAAGATCCTGTAAGATATGACCCTCTACCTATCTCTGCAAACCAAGAGCTTTTTGAATCCTCAGTAATTTTTAAGAGTATGAAAGAGTCATGAAAGAATCCAAAGGAGAATTGCTGGATTATGAAAGAAGAATGGAAGCGGCTAGACCTGTAGGAGCCGTTGGAGATGCTGGTGTCTCAGCCAAAGGAGATGGGAATAGAGATAGTGAGAAATCACTGAGTTTACGATACCCTGTGCAGCCTCCTTAGGCTAACAGAACTTGTGGGTGGATGAATGAGTTATGAAGGAAGGAATGATCAAAAATCCTAGATTTCTGTCTAGTATAAAAGTAGGTGGTGGTGATATTGGGAACAGGTTTCTGTGGGAAAGATCATAGTTCTTCTCCTCTAATTGAATGCATTTTACTAACTCCACTTCCTTTGTTTTTGAAATCATTTGTTCCTTTAAAGGAAACAAAAAGGAAAAGAAAAAGATGTTTGTTCCTTTAAGTGCTAAGTCAAAATTATCCTGTATGGTTAAGTGTGCTGCAAATTTTGGGGTTGTGGTGTTTACGTTTGAGCATTTATGTTATGGGTTACAATTTCAGCACATGACTAAGAGAACAGTCAGTTAATATACAACAGGACACGAAAGTTTTACAAATAACCTTAATAGGTTATAATTTAAAGTATTTGTTTATGTAATTGACATAGATATAGCACTACTTCAAAGTATTTCGGAGAAAAAAGAATGTCTTGGAATTTATAGCTTTTAAAATTTTAAAGGTATTCAGTTTTATGTTTCATAAAAAATATTTCTATGCCCCTTTTGATCAATAAAAGTAATATATGATCAAGTGGGAGGGAATCTTCCATTAACTATCTCACCACTTTTATAATGAGGGTTATAAGTTATTTTAATAAGATAGATTCTTATATCAAAATATTAATATGCTTAATTTTTTCAGAAAAATATTACTTTATATAAGATTAGATGCATTACAGAATAAGGATTTTCTTAGCAATAGGTCTAAAAATAGCTTGAAGCACAAATTTTTTTTTTTTTTTTTTTTTTTTTCAGTTTTTGTCCAGGGCTGGGCTTGAACCTACCACCTCCAGCATATGGGGTCAGCTACCTACTCCTTTTAGCCATAGGCGCTGCCCAAAGCACAAAATTTTTTTTACAAATTTTTGGGTTGTAGACAATGGATGTGTTAGAAAAACTTCTAATAAAACATAATTGTGTTTAAGAATTTAATTTTTACCTTTATGACTTTGATTTGCACTCTTGGTTTCTCAGCTTTTTCTCTGTCCCCTCTGCTCTCAGTTTTCAGCTCTTCTGCTTTCCGTTAATAGCACTGCTTTTGGTGGGTGGACACTCCTCCATTCATCTTCTCTAAAACAAGTATAAAGTCACTGCTTGACCATCAAACCAAGACATCTGTTTCTTACTAATTGTGTTTGAATATTGTGACAAGGCCAGAATTTTAGTTTTTTAAAAAACCATAGAAGTATAATGATAATGCACTAATCTTGTTTCTTTGGTAAACAGATACCTGTTTACCAAATACCAAACACTTTTATTTCTAAAACCAGTCTACAATGTATTGTATTTATAATTCATTTTATATTATAAAGGACATTCTTAATTATAAACTAAATTGTCATAAAAGGGCCTAAGACAGTTGAGTTGGGCTTTTTAAATAAACTTGAACTTGTTTTGTTATTTCACAGTTCATCAGTGCAGATATACATGGGATTTGGTCACGATTATTTTGTGATTTTGGCGATGAATTTGAAGTTTTAGATACAACAGGAGAAGAGCCAAAAGAAATTTTTATTTCAAACATAACGCAAGTATGATTATATCAATGAACTTTTTAAAATAAATTTTTTAAAGTTGATGTGAATGTTGTTTTCAAAAAGGTGGTATTAGGAAAATATTGTCATAGTAGTATTTTTTTTATTTGTTTTGCAGTGTTTTACCATAACTCATAATGGAATATGTTGTTAATTTTTTAAATGCAATATATTAAAACTAACTTGAAATCTGCATATTAATTAAGTATATTCTTTATTTCCTCTAACAATATTTAATACTTAAAGATCAACATTTGCTTGCCATAAATTTTAATTTTGTTCTGAGTCATGTTCCTAGGAACATGGACTGATCTCAGTGTCAGATCATGCATGTATGAAATATGTGGGTTACCTGGCCTAACACTCTGACCATATAGGAAGGGCTGCAAATCATCTTAGACAAAGTCATTTCTCATTTGTTATGTTTCTATAACATTATTTAGAAGGCAGATCAGGTTTAAAATTAATTGAGCTTCAAATGAAAAAGTCTGAATTTTCTAACCATACCTGATATCAAGTAAGCTTAATTTTTTTTTTTTTAAGAGACAGAGTCTCACTTTATCACCGTTGGTAGAGTGCTGTGGCATCACAGCTCACAGCAACCTCCAACTCCTGGGCTTAGGTGATTCTCTTGCCTCAGCCTCCTGAGTATCTGGGACTACAGACGTCCATCACAATGCCCGGCTAATTTTTTTTTTGGAGGGGGGAGCAGGTCGCAGTTTGGCCAGGGCTGGGTTTGAACCTGCCACCCTCAGTATATGGGGCTAGCGCCTTACCCACTGAGCCACAGGTTCCGCCCAGTAAGCTTAATTTTTTATTACATAAAAGAACTAGAGAAATCATAAAAGACTATGATCCCCTCTTAATACTTTTTAACCTAAATAATTTACTCATGCTCTTTGTCATCAACTTACTTTAAAGTCCCCAGAGAAGCCAAATACATATAAGGCAATGGTAATATACTTTGGCGTGCTAGTATTTGTGCGTCTGTCTTTATGTTTTATTTTTAAAACCAGTGTAATGTCTCTCTCATGCCTTGTTAAGAAAAATTTATTGAAAAATCATCCTGTGTATCATTCTGCTACAGAATGGGATATTATTTCACCTGAGTTATTCTTTCAGGCATATTACTTCTTAGCCTTTTACCTTGTCTACTTTGTATTAATTTGTCCCCAAGAATAACACATTGTTGGAATAAGCCCCAAAAGATAGTTTGGATTCTTATATTTTGTCGCTATTTTCTTTTATTGGACAAGGTTATTTTTTTTATGTATACAGATTTTTTTCTAAATGACTTTGAAACTAATAAATAACTCCGTTTTTTGTAAGTCATGAGAATTTTTAAATATATGAAATATTTGAACCCCTCTGTAAAGTCTCCAGAACATCTCCCACAAAAAATAGATATTTTTAACATTCATTAAAAAAAAAACAGTAATAATTTCATCATTATTTTGTGACAGTTCTTTAAGGCTTACTTTTACTAATGGAAAAGAATAGCTTAGAAATTTGTGATAACTTTTTTTGTGTAAGATTTGGAAGAATATGTGAACTTATTATTTTTAGGCTAATCCTGGCATTGTCACTTGCCTTGAAAATCATCCTCACAAACTTGAGACAGGACAACTCATAACATTTCGAGAAATTAATGGAATGACAGGTTTAAATGGATCTACACAACAAATAACTGGTAAATTTATATGTTTTATTAGTTCATTCATACTTATTAGTCAGCATCTTTATAGTTCAGATACTACAGTCAGCATTGGGAACATAGCTTCACCTTCATTCTTTTGAAGTTGGGGGGTAATGCTTATATAGAGTGGCTATTATGAAAGGTTTTTTTTCCTTAACATTCACTAATTGGTACTTCTCTAAGGTAGATATCTTTTAATGTGAAAAAAGATTTTGTGTATGTGTGTGTGTGTGATTAAGTAGAATTAAAAATGAATCCTACTTCAGACCTGGTTCCTTCTCCAAGAGGTAACAGCAGCTAAGTTTGGTGTTTACTCTGCTGACCTTTCTACCTACTTAATATGCAAGTAATATTTATTATATGTTAAGTGGAAAGTGGGCTCACTTGTTTTTTTAATTTAATATTTTGAATAAGCAAATATTTCAGAAACAAGAAAGGGTAAATCTTTATGGTGAAAGTTTTCTGCCCATCCTTGGTCTTGCCTTCTCGTTCTTATTTACCTACTACAGGTAACCACTGCTCTTAATTTATTGTGTACCCATCCAGGTTTTCCTTTTCCTTTTTTTACATAGACGGTAGCAGATTATATATAGTGCTACATCAGTAATTGTAGAGGTTTTTTTTTCCTTTAAATTTTCTTTCATGGCTATATAATATTTCACAGTAGGGATAAAAATATCAGAGCATTTCTTTTTCTTTGTCACCTGAGTGCCACCTGTGATCCCAGCACTCTGGGAGGCTGAGGCAGGTAGATCGTGTGAGGTCAGGAGTTCCACATCAGCCTGAGTGAGAACAAGACCCCATTTCTACTAAAAATAGAAAAACTAATGAGACATTGTGACAGGTGCCTGTGGTCTTAGCTACTGTGGAGGCTAAGACCGGAGGATCATTTGAGCCCAGGAGTTTGAGGTTGCTGTGAGCTGTGACACCACTGAACTCTAGCCAGGGCAACAGAGTGAGACTCTGTCTCAAAAAAAATAAAAATAAATAGACAGGGTCTTGCTGTTGCCCATGCTATCCACAGGTACAAATAGAGTGCACTTCAGGTTCAAATTCCTGGTCTCAAGCAATCCTCCTGCCTTAGCCTCTCAAGTAATTTAGACTATAGGCAACCCCCAAACTGTTCCTGGACAAGGAATAATTTTAACTTACCTTTTTCATATTAGGAATGAAGTTTAGTATCTTTTTCTTAGGTTTTAGAGCTATTTATTTTTTCTCTGATGTGAGCCATCTGTCCTTTGCCATTTTCTTGTCAAGTTATTGATCATTTTCTTAACCATTTCTAGGAACTCTTGATTTTATAGGGCATATTTGCCAATTTTTTAATATGAATGGCAAATACTTTTCAGTTTGGTATTTTTATTTTGACTTTCCTTGTGATGGGAGTTTATCATGAAGTTTTCTTTTTTATGATTATATAATCAAATTTTTCTGTCTTTTCTCTTAGGGCTTTTATGTTGAGTATTATTTAGGAAACCCTGCTGCGCTGGATTATAAAGGATTTTTTTCTCCATGATTTTATCTAAAAACAATTTTGACATTTAAACTTTTTGACATTTAAAACTTACATTTACAATGGGATAGATATGTTCCTGGATGACTTCCCCCCCCCAAAGATTTGTCAAATAATCTTTTTTCCTCACTGGTTTGAGGTGCACCTTTATTGTGTCCTTTGTGAACTAGGGTCTTTTTCTGATTTTCTAATGGACTCTCTGTCTGTTCATGAGCCAGCAGCACACTGCATAAATTGTAGAAGTATGATACATAATTAGTATCAATCTTAGTGAGGCTTTATGATCTGTTTTGATGTCTGAAAATAAATACCTCTCATTATTTTTTTTTCTTTCTGACTTTTCTTGGTTATTTTTAAGTCCTGAAGTTCACATCGGAAAATATAGTCTAGTTTCCTATACTTCTCCCAACCTTCCATTAAAAAAAATAAAAAACTATTCTAGAATCTTAACCTTGTAAACTAAAGAGAATTAACATTCTCATGAGGATGAGTCTCCAAATTTAAATGTCTATATTCCTATATAATGGTTTTCTTATTTTTTTATTCTAGTGATATCACCATTTTCGTTTAGCATTGGTGATACTACAGAACTGGAACCCTATTTACATGGAGGAATAGCTGTCCAAGTCAAGACTCCTAAGACATTTTGCTTTGTAAGTATTTTTTTCTGCATAAAAATATTTCTTTACAGAAAAGAAAATACTCAGTTAACCTAACAGTTAAAGGCCAAATTGATTTTGTTTTTTAATGTGCATCTACTTTGAGGAAAATGGAATTAATCTAAGGAAATAAACTGATATCAACAAAAAAATTGCGTATCTTCTATAGCTAGAATACCATATGCATATAGTTGAGGTGTATACGTATACCCCAAAGGAACTTTAGCTTCTTTAATCATCAAAGAGCCGAGTGTACTTTATAATTTACTTTCTAAGATGAGATAAAACATGTAAAGATTTAGGAAGGCTTGTTTTGCTTTATTACTCAACTATTTGTTTGAAATACATATAAGGAATTTTTTTTATATTAACATGATAATCCAGATTTTTAAAATTTTATAAATTAAAAAAATAGTGTATACACTGGAAATGTAAAATAATTCCTGGAAACTCCTGCTGTTGAAAGGAAAATATAATTAGCTGCATAGAGAGAATATGAGACTACTGTTGTCTAGGAACTAAGGAATCTGCTGCTGCTTACATCTTACAATCTTACTTGATTGTCTTTGCTTTTTCAGAACTATTAACTCCTATGCTCCTTTACAAGGCTTTGTTTAAGCCAAAGTTGGAACGAAAATATAAGTTAAAATGTGCAGTATGGCTGGCCAAGTCTAACCCTGTATATCTTCTTGTGCCCTGTTCCCAATTTTTAATTGGATAGTTTATGCCTCAAGTAATTTAAGATTGGGTGGTTATTTCAGGGTTGTGTTTTGAGCTTTTGTTTTTCCTTTGTGTCCTTTGATCCACTGAGAAGGTTTTAACTTGAGTCTATTCGTCAGGCATAACAAATCTTGATAACTTGATATAGAAAAATATAGTAGCTTTTCTATTTAAACATAATTTTTTTCAAGAATGCCAATATTTTTACTAAGTGGTCCCAGATTTACTATGTGGAACAGGTTGATTTATTTCACTTTTCTTTTTTTAAATGTGGTCAAGGTAAGGAAGAATGGTAGCTGTTTTATATTTGATTAAAGTATCAGATCATATCAGGTTGACATACCAGGTCAACCTCATTTATTTCAGACCTTCAAGAGAGATCTCCATTGCTTTTAGTGTATTGACATATAACATATTTTGTTTTGTCAACTGATTATTCAGTTGCTCTCAAGTAACAAGTTGTATTTTTTTTTTTTTAATTAGGAATCACTGGAAAGGCAAATAAAACATCCGAAGTGCCTTATTGCAGATTTCAGCAAACCTGAGGTAACTAAACACTTGGCAGGTTTGAGAGAGGCAGAGGGGTGGGGGGTGGGAATTGGCTAGTGGTTATAAGGTTAAAATAGAGTAACCACCTGCTTACCTTGGTGTTGGGTTTCCTAGTAAAGGGTTATACTCACATATCTAAAGTTGACGCTCAAGGGTTAAAAACAGGAATTTGTATCATGGAAAAAATGTTAGAATAATAGGAAAAGCTTTACTTTTGTAATGATTTGCTAGTTTAGATGATTAAAAGATTATTTCAATAATTTAGAGATGACCTATTAGAAGACTTTCTGAAGTGTGTAGAATTTTATATAATAAATATTTCTTACTAAAGAAAAAATCTTAGTTGTATATCCTAGTTCTTTAAATCACTAGAGGTAATTTTGTAACAATAAATGTATTTGTGGTAAGGAAGAAATTAGCAGTTTCCAAATTTGTAAATATTAATAAGGAAAAGGAATTAGCTGTTCTTGTGCCAACTTTTTGCCAATGTCATTTGATTGACATCACTCCAGGTTCTTTCATGCAGTGTCCTGGTGAACCCCAGCCGGATGCCTGGGTGGAAACAGGTGCTGTTGTTAATGAAAGCATTCTGGAGCTTTAAACAGTGGGTTCTTGGGAGGTCAGATAAATCCCTTCTGAGCAGGAAGGACAACCAGGATAAAATAAAAGAGTACAGGCCAAGTTACAGTATTCAGAGTTTATTAATAAACACACAACTCTACAAAATTAAGACAAGGCTTAACAATAGAGTAGGAGGATGGAAACAGCTCACCAGTTCTTACTCAAATTTTTACTTATTATATACCCAAAGCTACCTTTTTCCAATGTGACATTCTTTCTTAATTTGCATAGTTAAAAGTAAAGATCACATTAACCCTTAACATAACTGAAAGGTGTAAATGGCTTGGCCCAGAGACCAGGCCTCAGAGATTTTCAGGCCAAGTTTATTGAAAAGGGAGGCTGACCCACCTCAGCAGTGCAAAGATGGCCTCTGTGCGCAGGGGCAGTTAGAAACCACTTTTATTTGGAGGTGGCGTGGGCACATTCCACAGGTTGCCTGTCAGGTTACCGTTTGTGGGGGGCAGACTTCTTGTGGGGTGGCGTCTTTGTCTTAGGAGGAGAAAAGGAAGAGGGGGAGGAGAAAAGGGTTTATGTGCTGCTGCCTTAGACCCCCCAATAATTCAGTGTAATTCAACTTGATTGTCTTTACTTTTTCAGAATTAACTCTTAGGCTCCTTTACAAGGCTTTGTTTAAGCCAAAACTGGAACAAAACAATAAGTTAAAATGCTCAGTATAGCTAGCCAGGTCTAACTCTGTATATCTTGTGCCCTTCCCAATTTTTAATTGCATAGTTTATGCTGCAAGTAATTTAAGATTAGATGGCTATTTCACAGGGTTGTGTTTTGAGCTTCTGTTTCAGTGACCTATGACAACATTCCACTTCAAAAGTTAATCTTAAATTAATCCACATAAACTACTCAAGATGGGCATCTTGAGGATAGGAGCTAAATTTACAAAATAATAAGAATGGGAGACAGGGGGTGAAGGTCAGGCAGGTCCTAAACCAGCCAGACCAGCTGTGTCATGTCCGTCTTAAGCTTGCCTGACTCCATCTTCTCACTACCCATGTTTTCACCCTGGTGCAAGATCAAAGTCTGTTGGGAAATTAGTCTCTGATACAGCATCGTTCACGTTGCAAGAAAAATGACTCCCTGATCTTCTCACAACCCCGCCCCCCATGCAGTCTGCACAGGTGCCCCTTGCTCTGCTTTGCCCTTGGCCTTTGAATAAATTCATTCCTATGTTAATCTTCTTTGGCCCTCTGCTTTGTTTTGTCAAATTTAACTAATTCCTGGCAGAGTTGATCTCTGCTTTATAAATTTCTCTCTGAATAATAAAAGGGCTTCTTTTTGCTTTTCAGAGACCCTTTCATTGATGCACCCTAAGGCCTTACAGGGAGCTTACCAGCTTCTCTAACCCTCAATTTTTTCTCATATGTTAAATACAGTTGATAATAGTATTAAGTTGATAGGTTTATTGTGGGGATTATTAAATAGTGGTTAAAAAGCGTTAAACACAGTGCCTGGCACATGAAAGCACTCAGGATATTTTGGCCAATTTTTATTGTTCTCCATAGGCACCTTTACAGATTCACACAGCTTTGCTTGCCTTGGACCAGTTTCAGGAGAATTACAGTCGTAAGCCAAATATCGGGTAATGTTTCCTGTTTAAACATAACTATTTTCCTTTTTTAAAAGTAATACTTCAAAAACTTTTTTAAGAAAAGTAACCCCCTTGAAATTGCAATATCAATACATATTTCGAACTATATAACCATTCTTTATGCTTTCTGCCCTTTTTTGTGGGTGGAGTGTAGAGAGTGGTTTACAAAAATTAAATCATACTAAATGTGAATTTTCCCACTTTGAAGTCTTTAAAAGCTACCACTTTTTAAAACAAAATCTAAGAATTAATTCAATTGTTAGCCCATTTTTGCTTTGTATATTTAAAACTAAATCTTACTGTCCTAAGTATGATTTTGAAGTAATATATTTATAAGCCAGTTATCTTTAAGCCAGTGAAACACTTTGTGTGACCTGTTAGCAGAATTCCATGTTCTTTAATATAGTTCATAATTTTAGTTTTGCATATGCCCTACTGTTTATGGCAGTTGAGAAAAGTGAAGTTAGAGTCCTTTGCTTTGAATTGCAGATGCCAACAAGATTCAGAAGAACTGTTCAAACTGGCAACATCTGTAAGTGAAACCTTGGAAGAAAAGGTGAATATTCAAAGTTATGGCTTTCAAAAAATTCGTTTGTAACATATAAATGTTTTATATATTAATAGTTTCTTATCCTTTAAATCCCAGCTAGTTATTGATATTATAAGGTTAGGCAAATTCTGCTTTTGTTTATAGACCTGTAAAACAGAGTTGACAAGCCTCACGGTGTTGTTGTGAATATCAGTGTGGTATTAATGTCTTTTGTTCGTCTGTTCTCCTTTACTTGGTTTGTAAACCCACTCAACTTCATTTTCTGTAAGGCATCAGCTTTTCCTGTAATTTACCTCTTTTATACATTATGCAGTCACATCTTTTAGTCACATTTTGCATATCAGATTAGACTTGAACATATCACCTAGATAATGATTTTTTGTGCTGCTGATGCCTGTGTCTGCCAGTAAACAGTTTCGTTTAAGAAGCTGTCAACATAGCAGTGTTAGTATAATTTTTTGAAAATTTTATTTTTATTCTTATTTTATGAAAATAAAGGGTAAATGAAAGTCTTAACATCAGTGGTAGGAAGTTCTGATTTCATATATGTATATATAACTAGAGAAAGAATAAATGTACTGAAGCAGAGGCTCACTAGTCATAAACAAAATGCCTTGTGTTGTGTATTTAATGGTTAGAGAAAGGAAATATATGAAAAGCTAGAAATAGAGTTAAAGACTATGATTAAACCGAAGGATATGGTTAGGGACTTATTTGGCTTATTGAGGTAAAATTTACATGAAGTTATGTACAAAATTCTGTACATAACTCAACTGAACACAATGACTTCCAAGTGGGCAGACATATCACCACTGTCAAGATAGAAAACATTTCTATAATACCAAATAGTTCCCTCGTGCCTCTTTGTAATCATTTCTAGCCCACACCCAAACTCTGGCAGCCGCTATAGTTTGTTCATAAACTCTTTCCAGAAAAAGCACCACATGCTTCATTGCTAAATGTCACTATAATGGTACCTTTGAGGTATTCCCCTCAGGAAGCTGTGCATTGACTGATGCCAGTTCCTACTCCACCCTTCAAAGCACTTTTGGAAGGAACTCTTTTTCTGGAATAGCCATCAGAGCTGTTGTCATTGTCTGGCAATTAAGTTCATGAACTCCTCCTAGAAAAATTGCTGTGAAGGGTGGACTAGGTGCTGACATTGGTGCATAGCTTCCCTACGGCAGTACCTCTGAGGTGACTGTAGCAGTATTCAGCAATGAGGGAAATAGCACTTTCTTTTTTTTTCAGTTGTTGGCCAGGGCTGGGGCCGGCACCTTACTCCTTTGAGCCATAGCCGCCACCCAGGGAGATAGCACTTTCTGTAGGACAAGTTCATTGACTTAACTGTCAGACCTCTATGTTTAATTTTGTAACCAAACTGCCAAATAGTTCTAAAAAGTAGCTGTACGTTTTGCATTCCCACCAGAAATGTATGAGAGTTTCAGTAGCTCTGTATCTCTCCAATACTTTGTATTGTCAGTTCATTTTTAATCATTTTGACATGTGTAGTGTCTTAGATACATATTTTAAAATTATTCCCTTAAGTTCAGTTTGTCAGTTTTTCATTTTGTAGCTTGTGCCTCTTGTCCTAAGAAATTTTTGTTAATGCAAGTCACAGTTCTTCTATGTTTTCATCTAGAAGTTTTATAACTTAGTAATTTAATAATTTAATTTTTGTATGTAATGCAAAGTATAGTTCAAGATATGACCATGCAAAGTACAGATCAGTGTACATAATTATACTGTACACTAATTTTGTGCAGTTTCATGAGTTTTTATATACTGTATAACACATAGATCAAGATTAAGTTTTCTATGTGTGAGTGTCCAGTGACTTTGGCTCATTTACTGAAAACATTGTTCTGTCCAGCAAAAGTGAGGGCATCTTCGCCAGCAGTTACTAACCCATGGTATGTAGGCCTATTTCTGAGCTCTGTCGTCTTCATGTTGATTGTTTCTCTTTGCCAGGCCCATCCTGTCTTGATTATTGTGACTTTCAGGTTAAGTCTCGAAACTATGTTTCATGAATTTCTATAGTGCATTTCTCAGAAGGAGCTCAGGATTATAGTATTCTGAGTTTTTTGTCTCAAATTTTTTCTTTATCCTTCATACTCGAAAACTAGCTTGACTGAATGTAAAATTCTAGGATCTTTCTTTCCTCACTGATAGATATCTTACTTTATATCTTGCTATGAAATAAGATGCTAGCCTAATCTTTGTACTCTTTAACAGTAATCTGGACTTTTCTGCCTTGAGACCCTGTTTACAGAGGGGTCCAAAAAAATGTGTATACTTTTAAGAAAGGAAAAAAACTACTGAAATTGTAACACTCCATATACACCCATAACAAAAAAAGAATATAAGTGATGCATGTGACTTCTGTGTCACAGGAGGTGCTCACATGGTCACCAGCAGCGTTCAGACACTTCTGACTGTGGGAACTACTCACTTACTTACCATGGATGCGTGCAGCTGTTGGGTACATGGAGGGTCCTGCTGCATACTCACACCTCACTGTCACTGTGCATCCACAGCATTCTCTAATTTCAAATACTTCAAAATGGTCTTTGCATACCTCAAAGGACTGGTGCTTCTGCCATTTTCTCTGACTGTCTTGCCTGTCAAATGGTGACACTTGGCACTTGTTCGATTACCACCATATTTTGAGTGAATGCCGTACCACATTGGTACTATAATTCAATTCAGCTTTGAGAAGGAATACATAGATAATAGCTCTTAAAATGTGTATATATATATTTTTGGCACCCCTGGTATTTGCCCTTTTGGCACCCCGGGTATTTGTCCTCATCTGTGAAATCTAATAGTGTCACCAAATTAGATCTCAGCAAAGTTGAGTGTTCACTTCGTTTTCTCAGGTACACAACGAGCCCATTTCAATATGTAGATTAAGATATTCTTTAATAGGTTATTTCTTTCCCTGTATGGAGAGGCAGAGTGGGTCATTTTTGTTCTTGGTTTTTAAATTTCTTTTTTTTTTTTTTTTTTTTGAGACAGGGTCTCACCATGTAGCCCTTGGTAGAGTGCTGTGGCATCACAGCTCACAGCAACTTCAAATTCTTGGGCTTAAGCTATTCTCTTGCCTTAGCCTCCCAGGTAGCTGGGACTATAGGCATCTGCCACAACACCAGCTTTTTTTTTGTTTTTGTTGTAGTTGTCATCGTTTTTGGTTGTTGGTTTTTAAATTTCTAATTCAAGATATTTTTCCTCCATCTTCAAAGTGCTTTTTATATAATTTATTCCAATAAATTTCACACTACTTGTGATTAGTTCAGAGGAAATTTTCAGTAACTACAATGTTTTATTCTAACTTTCTGCTTTTTTAACATTAGCATTGTGTTACAGACTGATTGTTGTGCTTAGTGCTTAGTTTTGGGACAGGGTAAGGATTTAGGGTACTTTTTAGATTTCTACTTTTATAACATTGTCTTCTCTCAGGATACAGGAAAGGACTTTACTTAACGGTGACTTTCATTTTGGTGGAGAGATGTTGGCTGTCTTGGTGGTCTCTGGTTTCTGCCTTCCTCCTTGAGTCTTGTTTTTCAGATTTTGTCCCTTCCTTTCCTGCTCACCTCTTTCTCTCCCAGAGAAGTTCTTCTCTGTAACTAGGGCTGAGACCTGCAGGGTGTCATGCTCTTCAGAACCTTGTGCACTTAGGTTGGGGTTTCTTTTTCTTTGGATGACTTAGACTGTTTTGTCACCGTTTAGCCTTTGGCTCTGGTTTATGTAACTACTTCATCCTCTCTGCTCTGTGTAGGCTTGTAGTGCTATGATGGCAGAGGTGGCTCTGTGGGGGGTTGGTCTCTGTTTCTCTACTTAAAAATCAGTTTATAATATTCTGTTTCCTAGTAATGCTAATGCCCTGTACTTTATATCTCTTTGTAGTTATACTTGTGTTCTAGAGATTGTGTGCAGAAATGTAGATTTAGGCTGTTGTCTATATCCTAGGTTAACCAAAACATTTCAGGATTTGGATGCTTATTTATTTACTAAAAAAAAAAAAAAATAGAATCTTGAGAGATAACATGACCTAATAAATGATGAGACTATAGCTGTGAAATTGGCCATCTGAGGTTTAGATCCTGGCTTCACTGCTTACTAGCTATGTAATCTTGAATAAGTTATGTAGTCTTTCAGAGTTTCCATTTTCTTAGAGTGTATTTTCTAGGATTATTTTAAAGATTATGTGCAGACTTAATATACAACTTGGCATAGCAGGTGCTCACCCAGACTAACTGCTGTCATCATTCCCGTCATTGCTTACACTGTTGTCACCACCATCTCTATTCAAAAATGGCACAATTGAAGTCATAATCTGAGTCGAGGTTGGTGCTTAATAGTTGAAAATAATGAGATATAGAAAATTGAAATAGAGTACATATTTACCATTTTTGTACCACAAATATTATTGAAAGTATAATAAAAACCCTTCCCAGGCCATACCTGTGGCTCAAAGGAGTAGAGTGCTGGCCCTATATGCTGGAGGTGGTGGGTTCAAATCCAGCCCTAGCCAAAAACTGCAAAAAAATAAAAAATAAAAACCCTTCCCTTTTCCCTCAAAAATACATAAAATCTATTGTTATATAGGGTTTCAGGAGATTGAGCCCTGCTTGAAGCTTATAGTTAAGATTAGTGGGGTGGTGCCTGTGGCTCAATGAGTAGGGCATAGGCCCCATATACTGAGTGTGGCAGGTTCAAACCCTGCCCAGGCCAAACTGCAGCAAACAAAAAATAGCCAGATGTTGTGGCAGGTGCCTGTAGTCCCAGCTACTCCGAAGGCTTAGGCAAGAGAATCACCTAAGCCCAAGAGCTGGAGGTTGCTGTGAGATGTGATGCCACAGCCTTCTATTGAGGGCAACAAAGTGAAACTCTGTCTCTAAAAAAAGGTAATAAAATAAAAACATAAAATTAAATTAAGATTAATAATATTTACAAAATAGAAAGAGAAACCAGAATTTATGCAAAGATCTTTTTCACATATAAGAAATTGTGCTAAAATAGTAGCTCCAAAATCAGTCTATAGTATTTCCTTCATAATACTAATAAATTTTAATTTTAGGAATATAATTTGAATTTTTTAATATAGTTGAGAAAATTATCTTTAACAATGTATTATGTCATTATTCATTGCTGTTCTTTCTATTTACCACTTCTGGCGTAAACTGATAGCTTCTTATTTTTATGAGTCCTATTATTTTAATTTATTTTCATTTATCTCGGTTTAAAGTTTTTGGTAGTAGTTTTCATTAACAAACTTCTTGAAAAAATTCTGGTTGTTTCTAAATACTGGCTGATTGGTATCCCAGAATTGTTAACAAAAACTATCAAAACAAATAAGTGATAGATTGTCTAGTAAATTCTACACGGTGCCTGAGGGTAAGCTGATTCTTAAAGACAAATGGGCAAGTCCTGATAAAGGGAAGCACTAAAGTAACAGGTAGCATCAGCTTGGATGGTTTTGACTTAAAAGCTGTTCAGTAGGAAACTGAGTAGCTTTCTTAGAAGTTAAATTCTGTTACAATAATTCTCACATTAGTTATTGAAATTTTAAGTGTGCTATATGAATACTGTTAACCTCCTCTCTTTCATGGCATGTCCCAGCCTGAAGTTGATGCAGATGTTGTACGCTGGCTCTCCTGGACTGCCCAGGGCTACTTAGCCCCTCTGGCTGCAGCAGTAGGAGGTGTTGCCAGCCAAGAAGTACTAAAAGCTGTGACTGGAAAGTTTTCTCCTTTGTGCCAATGGGTTAGTTCTGAATTTTAATGTTTTTTATTTATACATTTGAGGTTGAATTCTCTACTCACAAAATAAATGTGTTACATATTATTCTGTAGTGTTGATATATTTGAAAAGCAACCTTCAAATAGTTTTTGATGCATGAGAGAGATGCAATTAATATGCTCCCCAAACCTATTTGTGTAATTGAAATCAACAGGATGATATTTGGGGACTATTGAGATATAACCCAAAGTTGTCTTCTTGATGTATTTCCCTCAGTTGTGAGAGTAGGGGAAGAGTTTTCTGTCTTTCTAGCTGTTCTCCACTGCTGTCAGCTTAGTGTTCTCAGCTCTCAGAACTCTTGAGCTTGCTCCATGGAGTCTTTTGTATCATGAATCTTCAGGTCCCTTCCTGAGTGTAAACTTCTAAAGATGGAAGACACAGGCATGGCACAGGTTTCAGGTCTGTGCAGGGTGAAAACATCACAACATGAATAAGAACTCTCATTTCTGTTACCAGAAGAAATAATTGGCAGAAGGAATCAAAGGAGACACTCTCTTTAGACACTTTCTTTTTAAAATACTTCATTTATCTTACTTTTATATTTTAAAAAGTACGTAATGTTATTTTGCTGCTGAGTTCTTTGATTTCTTTTAAACAGAATACATTAATAAAAGTGTGGTCTACATACAACTATTAACATGAGAAATAAAATATTGTTATTAATATCAATTTTATGTTATAATTCATAAGTATTTGATCATCTTCAAATTTAGCCACATAAGTTACTTAAATGAAAGTGAGAATAAGAATCAGTTCTTTTCACAATTGTAAGAGGGACTTTACCTAACAAATGCAATGATAACCAGGTTATCAGTGTAACCTGGTTTCTTGTACCCTCAATGAATCCCCAACAATAAGAAAAAAAAAATCAGTTCTTTTTTTCATTTACTTAAACTAATTGTTCAGTAGTTTTAAAAATGCCAAAATATTAGTGTCCGAGATCATTTTCTCTATCGTGTGTGTAGCTATAGATGATATAATTTATCCAACCTGGAACATACATACAAAAGTAGGTACTTTCTTCTCAAAAAGTAATCGAATTGTTTATTTAGTTATAGCTGAAATTGAATAGGGCTTCCGAAGATTTTATGTAGTTATAAAAAATAGATTTGGAGATGAAATTTCCTTTGGTTTAAAATTAGAATATATCATCTTTAGGATGACTAAGTGACAGTAATCAAGTTATGAATCTTTTAATAGTTTCTTCAAGTTTTACCTTCTTTTAATGAAGTAATGTAGTACTATATAATATATATTTATAAATTATGTTTTTAGTATTATTTTGCTCTAAATTGGTGTTTGTAATAATTTTTCCCTTAATCATTAAATAACTATAGAAAAGAATAACTTCTGTTCATAGTATTTTAAGTTTTATACATAATAAATTGTGTTTTTAATCTTCTACTTTAAGTTATATCTTGAAGCAGCGGATATTGTTGAATCCCTAGGCAAACCTGAGTGTGAAGAATTTCTCCCACGGTAATTTCTGTGGCTTTTTCTTAGTTGAGTAAGAAGCATATATAGAGTTTTTGTCTAAACATCCATTTGTTTTATTTTTTCTTCTTATTCATTTATTTTTATAGTTATTTCTTCTCTACTTAAGAGTCACTTTCAGTATTATTATACTATATCTCTTTATTATTTTATAAGTAATTAATGCAAAGTTTAAATTGTATACAATGAGAATAGTTAGCGTTTAAAATATCATAATAATGTTAGATTAAAAAATTTCTACTGCAGTCTTGTTCATTTTTCATCTTTTGGGATCATAAATCTCTTAGAGAATCTGATAAAAATTTAGAGATTTATTCTTTCTAAAGTACACATTTCCCAAACATCTGCTTCAATTTAAGTGGGTTAACAACTCCAGAGTCCATTCATTCCTCTAAGAGCTTTTCCTAAAAACCTCTGGCTCAGAAAAAATTTTTTTCTAAATAAACTAAAGTCGACCTTCACCTAAATCATTTGGACTTACACTATTAAGTCAAATAGAAAAGAAAAAAGAGAGGTTGGGAGCCATGGTTCACACCTGTAATCCTAGCACTCTGGGATGCTGAGGTGGATAGATTGCCCTGAGCTCACAGGTTCTAGACCAGTGACCACTGAGCAAGAGTGAGATTCCCATCTCCTGTAGTCCCAGCTACTCAGGAGGCTGAAGCAGGAGAATCATTTGAGCCCAAAAGTTGGAGGTTGTGAGCTATGATGCTACGGCACTCTACTGAGGGCAACAAAGTGAGACACTGTCTCCAAAAAAAAAAAAACATATTTCTTTATGGTGTCTTTTCTCCTTCAAATAAGAATTCATGTGATAGGTTGGAACACATTTTTAAAGAGAATTCTATTCTTAAGTACAACATTAAAATATTAACCATAATGAAGCTAATCTTAATGTTTTTTGCTTTTCTGTTTCCTTGGTATACAAAATTCTCTTCAGAGGAGATCGGTATGATGCCCTGCGAGCCTGCATTGGAGAGACTTTGTGTCAGAAGCTACAGAATCTAAACATCTTCTTAGTAAGTGGTTGTAGGGATAAGGAGTGTATTCAAACTGCTACTGAATAGCAAGTTAGTTTAATAAACAAATATAAGTCCAAGTAAGAGCATGAGCAGTTGTGATGGAGAACAGCCTACAAAGTTGGAAATATTGTCTGCCCTTTACAAAAGTGTTTGCCCTCTTCTGCTCTGAAGAATTAGTAGATTTAAAATAAACATACAAATATGACAGTTTTGAACATGAAGTGATTTTCTAGAAGTATATTTAAAATGAAGAGTCAAGTTTGGCTTTCTTCCCCACATGTGTGATGGAACATAGGCATAATTCTGTCTGTCTCAGTGAGCCATGCAGGATGTTTCCCCAGTAGCACAAAACGTCTCTTTCTGACTTTATTATCATAAGCAATACTGAAAGTACTGGTTTTTGTTAATTTTTTTTTTTTTGCAGTTTCTGGCAGGGCTGGGTTTGAACCCACCACCTCCAGCATATGGGTTGGGCCGGCGCTCTACTCCTTTGAGCCACAGGCACTGCCCTGTGGTAATCTTTTAAAAAAATTTTTGAAAATCAGCTACTGCTGAGCTTTTACATGCATATGGAATCTATTATCCATTTAAAGTAAAAAATTATAGTATAGAAGTCTTAAAATAGTCATCAAATGAGTTTTGAGAAATGTCTAAAAGTAAGGAACCTTTTTCATTAAAATGTACAATGTTTTGTGCTGTTAGTTTCTAGGTTATGTAACAAGTGAGCTCAATGTTTGAGATGTTTTCTGTTCAAAGGAATTTTTAAACATTTTCTTGTTGAAAGGAATTACAAATATTATCCTTTATTTGGTTTATTCTTTTTTTGAGACACTTATAACAGCACAATAAACTTATTAAATATTTTAAAGCAAAATGAGTAACAAATGTTCAGGTTATTTTAAAAAGTGTGTACCAACTGTACATTTGAAGAAAATTACAATGAAATTGCCCTTTAATAAGTAAACAGCCATATTATTTAATCTGATAAATATCATTTTTCTCCTCCATAGGTTGGGTGTGGAGCCATAGGCTGTGAAATGTTAAAAAATTTCGCTTTACTTGGTGTTGGCACAAGCAAAGAGAAGGGAATGGTAAGGTAGAAACTTCTGAGAGTTAAAAGTTTGTGTTTCTGTCATTGCCCTTTTTTTTTTTTTTTGAGCTAATCTTTTCACTGCAAAGATCTGAAACATCAATATTTAAGGATAGGGTATTAAACTAGAAATCATAAGATTCTGATTCTCCCCTGACTACTTTTCAAAAGTTATATGACCTTGTGACAAATAACTTTAATTCTCTGCTCCTCAATTTTGTTCTCTAATACTGTAAAACTGAAATTTGTACTACCTACCCCTTGTAACAGTATTAGGACGATCAA
The DNA here is from genome assembly GCF_000181295.1 of Otolemur garnettii. Lineage (NCBI taxonomy): Eukaryota > Metazoa > Chordata > Mammalia > Primates > Galagidae > Otolemur > Otolemur garnettii. Next base: position 2,849,201 of record NW_003852586.1, read on the forward strand.
ATGAGAAAGGCCTTTGCAAACTTAAAACACATTATTATTGTTGTTATTTGTATTAGGTAGTTTTTATTAGTTGTTAAATCTTTAAGATGAGAAACGCTAATATTAGAAAATTCCAGGGTGTGTGGGGTCCAGACTTATGTGAAATTGTGAGAAGAGAAATAAATATAACCAACTTAGGACCATTGAAACCTTCAGAGCTTTGATTGAAACAGATGTAGCACTACATAAGGCAACACTTCATCCCCAGAGCATGTAGGACTGGGCAAAAAAACCCATCTCCAGTGAAGAAGATTCACATTGAAGAATGATAGTCGCTTAGAAAGAAGGAACCATCTGAAGAATCAGTCAAGGAAAACAGAAGAATTAATTCCACAAGAACTATAGATAATAGAAGAGCTACTGACAGTAGTAGAATCTGCAGATAATAGAACAGACTTTAAAGTTAAAAATTGTCAAAGGTAAGGAGGAATAGAAATGAGGAAAAACAAGGCAATGAAATTTTTACAAAAAGCCAAATAATTTCTGTATAATCAGTAATCTTAACATTTAGCTCTAAGTGAGAATAAATAAAAGTAAATATTAGTACCCAGAATGTTGTTTAGAAAAATACCTTTCTTTTAATGAAGGATGATGCATTTGCAAGGTCTAATATAAGTCTAGTAGAATTTTCAGAGAACATGAAGATAATGGATAAGAAATAGTATATTCCAAGGATAATGACAGAAGTTCTCAGAGTTGAAGAAAGACAAATGTTTGCAGATTCAAAAGATAAACAAGTCCCAAACAAATCAAAGGCAAAGATAAAGACTGCATACTAGACTTTTCATCAGCAGTATATTCTGGAGGGTAACAGAAGGGTATCTTCACAGTACTTGGGAAAATTACTGTCAGCCTAGATTTCCGTACTGAGCTAAGTTAGCTTGCAAGAAGGAGGGCAAAGTCAAGATACCTGATAAGTAAAATGATTAAAGATTAATGCATACTGATGCTTACTGAAAGGACTGTTAGATAATGTGGTCAGTATGTAAAGAGTAAGCAGAGGCGTTTGTTGAAATTCTTAGATTTAAACATTGATTTTTTAAAACTTGTTTTTTTTTTTGAGATGGAGCCTCAAGCTATCCCCCTGGGTAGAGTGCCATGGCATCACTCTCACAGCACCCTCCAACTCCTGGGCTCAAGCGAGTCTCCTGCCTCAGCCTCCCAAGTAGCTGGGACTACAGGCGCCTGCCACAACGCCTGGCCATTTTTTGGTTGCAGCCATCATTGTTGTTTGGCAGGCCTGGGCTGGGGATTCGAACCCGCCACCTTAGGTGTATGTGGCTGGTGCCTTAGCTGCTTGAGCCACAGGCGCTGAGCCGATTTTTTAAAACTTTTAATTAAATTAATACTGAGTGGGATGATTAGAAATAAGTGTAACTAAACTGTTGTTCACTGATACCATGGAAGGAAGAGGGTGAGAGTTCTAACTTAAATCAGATACTCTAAAATTGTTCAGGAGTAGGATAGAGATTTTAATTAATTAGATCTTAAATCACATGTACATGTTAAAATTTTGAGCATAGCCACATAAAAATAAAAATGTGGCTTTCAGACCAGTTTGTGGGGGCAGGAGGTTGGAATCTAGAAAACTTGATCAGTCCAGTAGAGGAGAATAAAAAGTGAGGTTGAAGGAGATGGAAGGAAAAATTCTTATAAATGTATCAGTAATCACAGTTATGAATTGATTAAGCTTTTGTGTTAAAAGATTGTTTTTTAATCTTTCATAACATCATTATGCAGAAATGTTGAAAATGCCAGGGAATTACCAGCTAAAATAAAATGAACATAGGGCTGGGCACAGTGGCTCACACCTGTAATCCCAGCACTTGGGCACACTAAGTGAGGCAAGAGATCACTTGAGGCTAGGAGTTTGAGACTTCATCTGCACAAAATTTTTTTTAAAAAACAGCCATGCATGATGGTGCACACTTGTAGTCCTAGCTAACCTAAAAACTGAGGCAGGAGGTTCACTTGAGCCCAGGCGTTTAAGGCAGCAGTGAGCTATGACTGTGCCACTGCACCTCTAGTCAGGCTACCAAAGCGAGACACTGTCTCTTTTAAAAAAGGGGTCTCACAAAGAAAAGAAAGAAAATCAATGTGTTTATAAACACCAATTGGCATGTAACAACTGGAACACAGTTTGAGAGATACTGCACTTAGACCAAGCTTGTTTAAAAACACTAGCTTTAAATGACAAGTATATTCTGAATACTCTTTAGATTATCTTGGATGTCTTTACTTCTTGCTTATCCTTTAGGATGAGAGTCTTAAAGGACCAGCTGTGCCCCAGGAGCATGAAAACAGCCACAGACAGTACTTAACAAGTGTCATGACAGTGTTCCAGTAGCACTTTATTTACAAAAACAGACAGCCTACCCAGAGGTTTGGAGACCTCTGCTTTAGCCAGAGTTCCTTTCAAATGTAAACATTTAAGCATTATTCCCAAATTAGTTGAGATTAAGAATAAATATAAGTTTAGGAAGAAGAGCTAGCTCCTCTCTGGGTAACTCATTACATAGTTCTAACAGGTGGTAGTGATCTTCCTGGCCTCTGTTTTGTTATAAATAATTTTTTTTATGTTTTGAACAGAAATTGCAGTTGGGCTCAACTGTTTTGTTTGATGTGTCCTATGCTAAACTTTAAGTATGATTAAATATAAAAGAGAAGTATTGGTAACCTTTTTTGAATATTTGTGTTATAATCTGTACCAGCCAAAATAATTTAGAATAATTCCTGGGGGTTCTTTTAGTCATACTGAGCAAAGCAAAATAGATGAAAATTTATCCATAATGTAACTTCAGCTATTTCTTCTTGACATTAGGTTACAGTTACAGACCCTGACTTGATAGAAAAATCCAACTTAAACAGACAGTTCCTGTTCCGCCCTCATCACATACAGGTATGTTGCTTGTTAGTCTTTTTTAAGTCATCTGTTGTCCTATACAAAAAGGAAGAGAGTCCCTTTTTATAAATAGAATATAGGGATTAAATAAGCATGTGTCCTTTATTAGAATTTCTTACATTATCAAGTAGTAGGAAGGACAAAAGAAAAGTATGAAATGATTTTTAATGCACAATATTGATTTTTTTTTTTTTTTTTTTTTGAGACAGAGTCTTACTATGTCACCCTTGGTACAGTACTGTGGTGTCACAGCTCATAGCAACCTCATACTCTTGGGCTTAAATGATTCTCTGCCTCAGCCTCCCAAGCAGCTGGGACTACAGGTGCCCACCACAATGTCTGGCTTTTTTGTTGTTGTAGTTGTCATTGTTGTTTAGCTGGCCCAGGCCGGGTTCAAACTATGGGTGCTGAACTATGGGCACGGTCCCAGAATATTGAATTTTGCCTTGACTTTGGATATTAAAATCTGAGTTGTGAAACATGGACAGTATTTTTTCACTTTGTCATCACTAAGGTGTCTTTACTTATTAATTTTAGAAAGAAGGTATATAGAAACAGTTTTTTTTGAGTCAGAGGCTCACTTTGTCACCCTAGGCAGAGTGCTGTGGTGTCATATCTCACAGCAACCTCAGACTCTTGGGCTTAAGTGATCCTCTTCCCTCAACCTCACAAGTAGCTGGGACTACAGGTGCCTGCCACAATGCCAGGCTATTTTTAGAGACAGGGTCTCACTTATAGCTCAGGCTGGTTTCAAACTTGTGAGTTCACATGATCCACCCGCCTCAGCCTCTCAGAGTGCTGGGACTACAGGCATGAGCCACTGCACCTGGCCTAGAATGTTTTTTTACTTTGAAGTTTTGACAGATCATAAATTTGGCACTTTTTTTTCTGGTCTGTTACAAAGTACTTAAAGTTTAGCACTGAAAATTTTTTGCTCTTTTGATTTTATTTGACTATTTACAAGTCCCTTTTTATTGTAAAATAATGCTTGTTCTCGGTCTTTTTTATAGAGATCAAAATATTAAGTAAAGAAGCAGTGTCAATCAAGCAAATTTGCTTTAGAATTTTTTTTCTCTTTACTATTGAGCAAACTCATGACCACTGTTAATAAGCTAAGCTTAGGGGCATCATGAGCAGAAAGTAACAAGCTGGAGGCACTGTAACCTTATTGCCTCACTTGTCCACACATAAAAGACAGAGGAGCAGAGTCTCATGGACTAAATGTTAAAAAATTTGTTTGGTTAACTTGGTGTATCTTACACAACTGTAAAGGCTATTCTTATTTTGAGCTCTAACAAAGTTTTGAATTGATTGCACACCAAGAATACTGAATAAACATGTCCGCCTAACCATGTGAAAAGAGACAAAAACCGTTAAAACTAGGTAGATGCATGAATTCTTACAGAATGGTCTGGAGAGGTGTCTAAGTACATACAAACTTTGATAGCACCTGACATGATACCAGTGATTTAATAATGATAACTAAATCTCTAAATGAAAGAATGAGTTATATTTAGGGTATAGTAGTCTCCCTTACCCGAAGTTTCACTTTTCACAGTTTTTTGTCTGTTGGGGATCTCATGGACCCCAACCTGGGACAGTGATCAGCAAGGGAGATGGTGCTGGAAAACGATGAGACTTTACATCAAACTATAGCAGATAGCTTGGAAGCCAGTAAGGGCATACATTGTTCCATGTGCCAAGCAGCAGCCTGTCCCGTTTCTCAGGAGTCTTTTTGTTGGGTACATAACAGAATATATGTGTAAGAATGCACAGCACTCAAGGTTAAAAATGGGAGGGGATATAACAGCCCCCGGGAAGGCTGGGTAAAGGGTAAAGAGGGACACAGGGTAATGGAACATCTAAAGCAGCCAGATAATCTATACAGGAAGAAGACAAAGGGGAGGAAGCAAGTTTCGTCCCTCTGAGTTATCTTCACTTTCCTAACGTAGTCTGCCTGTACTGCTGAATCCCCATGCAAGGGATGTCACACAGACATTCCACTGACTTTTACCCTGAGTTGCGAAGGCCCTTGAGGAATTCAGCCTGCTCTCTCCCACTGTTATCTATAGTAGACTATGGCCTGAAAATAGGTAGGTACAGTATAGTATAAAAAGATACTGTATTTTGAGAGAGATCTCAGGCACATAACTCTCAATAAAGTATATGGTTGTAATTATTCTATTTTATTATTATTGGTATTCATCTCTTACCATGCCTGATTTATAAATTAAACTTTATCATAGATATATATGTGAAAACATCATATTTAGAGGGTTTGATACTATCTGCAGTTTCAGGCATCCTTAGGAGCTGAATATATTCCCTGTGTATACTGGGAAACTGCTATACTTTTTGTTTTAATTAAAATGGAAACAGAAGCAATAATTTTTGAAAATACTTCTCTACCCAGCATTAGTAATAGTTTTAAAAAATTTTAGTACCAAATGTTAAGCTGCCATACTCCTAAGAACTTATTTTCCGCAGAGTCTAGATTTCCAATATTTTATTAAATTTGTTCTTTTTTTTTTTTTGTAGGTGCTTACCAAGTCAAACATTACTAAGGGAAAATGTACTTTTAACGGGACTTTCACCTATTATTTTAAAAACTTTAAAGTACTTAGCTGTGAGATAGAAGTTACTTATATTTTTATTAATAATGTGTAAATTACTTGGACTAATGTGGTTTATTAAAGGTAGTGTGACTGTAGTGAATATAGTTTCCAGAAACCAAAAATATGAACTGGTCTCATTAATTTATTCTCGCCTCATCTATACATTTAAAGTGATGAGAATGTGTAAGTTCAATTACAGTTCTTTTTTTGTGTGTTTAATATTTATTCTTTCTGTTTTTTTATTTGTTTAGAAACCTAAGAGTTACACCGCTGCTGATGCAACTTTGAAAATAAATTCTCAAATAAAAATAGATGCACACTTGAACAGAGTATGTCCGGCAACAGAGGTCATTTACAATGATGATTTCTTTACCAAACAAGATATAATTATCACAGCTCTAGACAATGTGGAGGCCAGGAGATATGTAGACAGGTATGTCCCTAAAATTCAGGTTCCTGAATTCTCTTTTGTTTTTACTTCTGTTTCCCACAGCTACTTACTGAATTTTCTGATACTCCTCTTTCCATAGTCCTCATACCCAAACCCTTTGGTGATTTCTCATCATATTTAGAATAGAATTGAAAACCTGTAACATAGACTAAATTTTTCCATAGAGTACCTCCCACCTGGCTGCCCTCTAACTTAAAATTTGTGTGGTCCTCCCTGACTTCCCTTCTTCCAACTACACCTGCCTAAGTGGCTGTTAGTGCTTCTTTACCTCAGGAACTTGTACATACCATCGTTCTTCAGCCTCAGAAATTTCTATTTTTCTTGCTAAAAAACTCCTGACCTCAAATCTGTCTACCTCCAAGTTTAGGGTTTTCCCCCCTCATCCTCCAGATTCAGCCTAAATTTTTTTTAAAAGTCTCTTTAGCCCCTGAATTCTAAGTTAGATCCCCCTATGATCATCTTTCGCAGCAGTCTGTACTTTTTCCTTCATAGCACTTGTATGGATATGCATGTTTATTTGTATTTTTTCTTAGTAAATCATGAATCCAGGGACATTTATTTTCCATCACTTTATCCTCGGTACCCAACACATGATGTCATTTAGTAAATATCATTAAATGAGTAAATGAGTGTAAATGCTTGCACCCTACATAAGTTCTTGCATCATTTTATAACTCCTTAATGTTAGGCTGCTCAATCAGATGTGTTAGCAGAGGAAAATACCAGCCAAAAAACACAGTGAAAAGTTTGTAATCTTGGGCAAAAGAAGTAAAAAGAAAATTTGAAGAAATTGAAGTGTGAAAAATAGGTATGATAAGTAGAGAGAAATAAGGTTAATATTTTTTGTGATACAGTAAATATTGAGAAGACATGTAGGGTAGAACATGTCAAAGCAAAAGAAAGGGTGACAAGTTAAGAATTAACATAGAGATAAAAGTTAACAAAGCCCAAGATTTGTTAATACCAGTAGTAGTAGAAAAGGACAGAAATGACTAGGTTGACCAGTAAATCAGTGGGTTGTTTGATAGTGATGTTTTCTGTAAGACTACGTTTAAGACAAGAGGGATCAGTGTGTATAAGTGTCAACAGGCAGTGATAGGATATCCTTGCTCACATTGTTACTGCTCACTTTTATGTTTTTGACCTATTATCTTTTCAAATAGCCGTTGCTTAGCAAATTTAAGGCCTCTCCTAGATTCTGGAACAATGGGCACGAAGGGACACACTGAAGTTATTGTACCTCACTTGACTGAATCTTACAATAGTCATGTAAGTGAATCAATATTTTGAAGTAAATGTCTGTCGTCTTTATATCTCGTTTTTTTGTCTTCATCAATCAACAAATTTGATTAGGCTTGCCTCATCCTTCTGATTTGGCTTTGCAGTCACGTCCATGCCTATGTGCATGTATATTTCTAAAAATATAATTGAACATGTTATTTTTTTACTATCAATATTTTGTGCCTCCTTAAAAGAAAGAAAAAATACTGTACATATTGAGAAGGGAACTATCAATAAGGACATTAATTCACTTGCTGACTTTCTGATTTTGTTCTGTCAGACGTCAGCTAGCATGTGGACAGTAAGAAGGTAGGGCTTACGAGTCCTTGTGTGCTCGTACGTGGTGCTTACTTCATAACATTTGGAATTTCCACCCAAGCAGGCATTATCAGAAATATCTGCAAAACTTGGTAAAAGGGCAAGACCAATGACCCACACAAAATCTTACTGAAGAACGAGATTCTTCAGAAGTGGGACCAAACTTTCCATATACATATATTTTTATGTAGATAGAACTTTAACATCTTCACAAGTGATTCTGAGATACTGTCAAAATTGAAACTACGGATCTAGGAAATAATTGTAAGCTTTGTAATTTCAAAAAGATAAACCTAAGTTAAATAATTAAGAGAATATTATTTTTACAAGCATAAGTATCTCTTCATCTAATGGGTATATTCAGTAATTTTTTTTTTTTTTTGAGACAGGTGTTAGTTACTATGTTGACCTTGGTAGAGTGCTATGGTGTCATAGGTCACAGCAACCTCAAACTCTTGGGCTTACGCGATTCTCTTGCCTCAGCCTCCCAAGTAGCTGGGACTACAGGTGCCTGCCACACCGCCAGGCTATTTTTTTGTTGTTTAGCCAGCCCAGGCTAGGTTCGAGCCCACCAGCCCCGGTGTGTTGCCGGCACCCTAACCACTGAGCACGGGCACCAAGTGTGTTCAGTAAAATTTTTATATTTTTATAAAGTTTATTTTCTCATGTACTGTCATGAAATTAGTTGATTTAATGTAACAGGCTAAAGTGACAAATCTAATTTGAAGATTAGCTGGAGAAAATCATGGTAATTGGTTATTAAAAGATTTTTGAAGTAGGGAATATTATAAAATTCAGACAGTCACCTTGATTTATTTATTCAGTTACATCTTTTTTGAACCTTCAGTGTCTTCTGACTTCATACTCATAAAAACCAGTATTTAATACTTTTCTGGCTTTCTTCTTTGACTTATACAATATTTAGTGATGTTTTATATTCAATGAGCTAGAATATAAATCTCTATGTAAAAAGTCAAAGTAAATCATTTTCAATTGGGTAAACCAATATGCCTAGGCTAAAATGGTTCCTGTACGAGAATATGGATTTCTTCAGTGGTATTTTAGGCATTTGCGATAACTTAGGCATTTGCCATTTGTTTGTTTTTTGTGATCTGTGATTTTTGTTTTTATGTTGTGATCACACATAATTTTAAAATTTGTGTATATCTCTTCTATTTTAATCCATGTAATGAGTTGGCAAAAGCACCATTAGCAATCACACACATACAGTTGTTATACAGTTTTATGTGTTTCTGAAGAGTTGTTGAAAGACAATCCCAAATTATAACTTAGCCTGACTTAGGTAGTAAATAATTCAAAAGTTTAATTTGCCATTTCTTGACATACTGACTTTTAAAAGCATGACCTCATAGATTGTCTATAAAATAAGAGAAATGTTAAATATTCTTTATTTGACATTACACATAAACCACACTAAAATGCCTTTCAGTAAATGAAAGGCAGCATTTTAGTAGATCCAGGGAAATTAGATTGGCATAATAAAGATCAAAAGTACAAAGTAAACATTGCTACCTTTTCTCCAGCCCTCACCTTTAACAGGCCTAATGAACACCAATTAAAACATCAATGAGTCTTGCTTGGTTCTGAGACAGTGAGGGGATTTCCCCAGTACTTAAATACATTCACATAATCACTTCTATAAATCTTAATATAAAACCAATCTTCAATAAGCTTTGGGATGGCAGTTGACTACCTTTGTGAAAAGGTAAAATCACTAATTAAATCTGAACATATCTTTAGAAATGGAAAACAGTGATAGCATTTACTGAACTGGAATCACTATCAAAATCCAAAAAACTGATCAGATTCATTTAACCACAAGCCAGTCTTAGTTAAACTGGGACTGTCCAACAAAAATATTCTGTCACTCATTCATGATCTGAATTCTGGTAAAGGAGACCAGTCAAATTATGGTACACATAAAAAAAGCTGTGAGATATTTCTCTTTTGTAATAAATAAGGCAGTGGCCAACTATTACTCATCTGTAGCTTTTTTGAGATAAGCTATCAAGTCTGCCCATTCTCCCTTCTTCTTACTGCCAGCAAAAATCATTTTTGTTCCAGGGATGTACTTCTTGAGATTCTCCAAATACTCCGTCAGTGTATCCTCTCCCCAGGTTACGCCTTTGTTCTTATTGGCATCTGTGTAAGAGAAGCCAGCAACCTGACCTGTCTTCCTCCCAAAGAGACCATGGAGATTTGGCCCAGTCTTGTGCTTCCCTCCTTTTTCCACAGTATGGCACTGGGCACACTTCTGAACAAAAATCTTCTTGCCTTTCTCAATATCACCCGTATTTAATTCGCTCTTTGGTTGCTGACGTACCAAAGTTCCAAGCTAGAATCCGGATGTCTCGCTCTCTCTTGCCATTTGTTAATACATGTTTTCAGCAAGAAACTATACCAAGCATCAGGACATGTTATTCCTGCTCATAATTTTTTTTCTCCATGGAGAAGCTCATGGTGTACCAACCTAAACATATTCCCATTACATTGTGGGTTTTTTAATTACTTTTCAAAGTAGATAGTATTATAAAATTTTATTTATTTTTATTTATTTTTTTATTTTTTGAGACAGAGTTTTATTATGTCACCCTCAGTAGAGTGCTATGGTGTCACAGTTCACAGCAACCTCAAACTTTTGGGCTTCAGTGATTCTCTTGCCTGAGCCTCCCAAGTAGCTGGGACTACAGGCACCCACCACAACGCCTGGCTATTTTTTGTTGTTGTTGTCATTGTTGTTTGGCAGTCCTGAGCTGGATTCAAACCCGCCAGCTCCAGTATATGTGACTGATGCCCCTGCTGAGCTATAGGCACCAAGCCTATTATAAAATTTTAAATGTCACCTTAATTTTTGGAGAAAAATATCACGTACATATGGTATTTCACCATGAGTGCTCCATGGCACTCTAAATGAGTGCATAGGTAATAAATGGGATTCATGTTTATCATTACAGTAATCATTCATGTTTATCATTATATTGCTATTAACAAATAGGTTAAATGTTCAAAGAATTAACTTTTCCTCTTTGCCTAAGAAGGTGTAAAAGTATGTGGTTGGATTTTATTTATTTTGGATCTTATTTTTTTTAATGGTCTTAAAAGTAAATTCAATCAAAAAAATAGTAAATTCAAATCAATAAAAGTAAATTCAATCAATAAAAATTTGTCATTACGTCTCTTAATATGTGTTATCATATTTCATTAATTAGCGGGATCCCCCAGAAGAGGAAATACCATTTTGTACTCTGAAGTCTTTCCCAGCCACCATTGAGCATACTATACAGTGGGCCAGAGATAAGGTAAAGGTTAAAAGGAATTCATTTTCTTTTTAGTAGAAGAGAAGGTATTTCCAACTTTAAATAGACTTCTATTTGTAACTTTTAATTTCTCTTATTTTACAGTTTGAAAGTTCCTTTTCCCACAAGCCTTCTTTATTTAACAAGTTTTGGCAAACCTACTCATCTGCAGAAGAAGTCCTACAGGTAGAAATCAGTACATTTTTATATAAATTTTTAACACCCCGTGTTAATGTAATCTTAAGTTGCCTGGAAGCAATTCATTTTACCTCCCTAAAAAGAGATTTTACCATTATTATTGTACACAGAAAAATGAAGCGATATATCAAGAATCTTGAAATTATGTCACAAATCACCTTTTTTATTTTTTTTAAGTTTTGTGGAACTATACAAAACTTAATATTTGACCATGTTTGGCCTACAAAACAGCAATTTAGATGCTTCTATCTGTAAAGATGTGATGATGATAGGAGGGCTACGAATAATAAAAGGGCTTCTTAGGCCATTCAGAAGTTGAGGTAAATTCTAGTGAGGAGACAGTAATCTTTCAGGCTTACTACTCTCATAACGTGAACAACTTCAAAGATGTTTTCTTACTTTAATCCTGTACAAAAAAGGCCAATTTTTAGCATCAAATATTATTCATAGCACTTCTTATAGTAAGTACATACATAGAACTGATAACTTAAAATTTCATGTGCTATCTTCTCCCAATTCCCCTTCTCTAAAAACAGAAAGGAAAGTAAACAAAGAGAAAGGGAGGGATAGGAGTGTAAAGTGAAAAAGTAAAAGCTTAAAACACATGAGCTATCACATGAAACTAATGTGGCTGTTGCTTTTCGAATATGGGGTATTTGTGTTTTAAATTGGAAGTATGTTCAGTTTTTTTTTCTTTCTCTCATTTTAGAAGATACAAAGTGGACACAATTTAGAAGGCTGTTTTCAAGTTATTAAATTACTTAGCAGAAGACCTAGAAATTGGTCCCACTGTGTAGAATTAGCAAGACTAAAGTTTGAAAAATATTTTAACCATAAGGTATGTATACATTGTGAGTTGAGATATTTTGAAAAGGTCTGACCTTGGCTCATTTCAGTATTAACAAATTAACTTGAAATATGTACTCTCTATTTCATCAAGCTTTTCAGAAATAACTAGTACGTTAAGTGAGAACATGATCCGGGCACACAACTAATTCATCTTTGAGTGTTACTACTTAAAGAAGACATTTAGATTCCGCTCCTTGGCTTATCAACCTATGCATTTATGGATCCTGTCCTTGTGTGCAGAGTCAGGTTTTAGATAGGGTTTTCCTCTGGAGACTAAGGAATGTACTTTGTCTGTATAAGAAGTAAGAGACGAAGAAAGTAGAGATATTCAGTGAGAAATTTTGTTGGAATTTTGCCTTTTCCACCCTATCTAATAATGAAATTTTATGCCTTTTTCCTCATCTGTAAAATAGGGATAATAGTGAGGATCAAATGACTACTAAGATCAAAAGCATTTAGAATAGAGGTTGTGCACATAAATCATCACCAATATTAGCTATTATTTTTACCTCCAGCCTTTTATCTTCAGGCTTTTACCTATCAGATATAAATTCTTTTTTTTTTTTTTTTTTTTTTTTGAGACAGAGACTCTCTCTGTGTCTGGGTAGAGTCCTGTGGAGTCAGAGCTCACAGCAACTTCAAACTTCTAGGCCCACACGATTCTCTTATCTCAGCCTCCCAAGTAGATGGGATTGTAGGCACCTGCACAACACCCAGCTAGTTTTCCTATTTTTAATTAAAGACTGGGTTTGCTCGTGCTTAGACTGGCCTCTAGCAGTCTGCCTTCCTTGGCTTCCCAGACTGCTAGGGTTACAGGCTTGAGCCACTATACAGAATATAAATCAAATTCATCTTTTTAAAAAACCTTTTGATTACATTTTTCCAGTCTTCTCACTTTCATTGTGGCTCTGTACCTTGGAAACATAATCTGTTCCTGGCTAATGTCGCTTGTTTCACCTTGCTGTTCAGATTGTTCTTACCATGATTATCAATGATCTCTTTATTTCAAAATACAATTTTTTTAGTTCTTCTCTCAAATTTTTTTCAAACCTTAATATTAAAAATATTTGGCCATTGAAATGGAGAGGAAATAATATAATGAACCTTAATTAATGTAATTATTATTTACCTATCAGCCAGGTTTAATAGTTATCAACTCATATATAATCTTGTTTTGTCTATATTCCCACTCATATGCACCCTCCCCCAGAGGATTTTGAAGCTAATTTCAAAATACAAAGTACTATGTATGTTTTCTAGTATTATTTAAGGATTACATCTTCGAATACAGAATGGTGTGATATATACCATCATTTATATAAAAAGGAGTGAAATAATCTCTATGTGTGTTTGCTGTGGATGCTTCCCCCAGAAAAACTATGTAACTACTGGCAAAAAATGACATAGAGGTTTTTCTAGTGTGGGAGGCAGTGACAGGAGATTGGACAAGTGGGACATGGGGTGGCTGGGAGACGTCACTGTGTCTTGTAATGTGCTGGTTTTTGACACGTGTATATTAACTAGACATAAAATTTTTTAATTTTTACTTTTAAAAAATATTTTGCCTCAGATAATATTAACTAGTGAGTTTCTTCAATTCATTTTTTTTTTCCTTTTAGGCTCTTCAGCTTCTTCACTGTTTCCCTCTAGACATACGGTTAAAAGATGGTAGTAAGTGTAACTTACAGTTGAGAAATCTTAATGTAATTTATTATTGGCTACATACATTGAAAATAATATTTGTACCTTTTTTGTTAGGTTTGTTTTGGCAATCACCAAAGAGGCCTCCATCTCCAATAAAATTTGATTTAAATGAACCTTTGTGAGTATTTATATCTAGTTGTATATGCATCCTTATTATAATTTTCTAACTATAAATTACCAAGTGAAAACCTTAAGCCCTTTAATGTTAAATTATTTCATTCTGGTTATCTCATTCTGGCCTACAAAGCCAACTATAGCCCTCTCCCACAAAAAGGTGAATCTGTTTATTTACTTTGTAAATAATGTCCATTTGTATAAGAAGTATCTACTCTAAGGTAAAACCAAAATCACCTCTTTGCCTTTATCCATAAAATAAAATGACAGTAAATGTTTTTATATTTAATGTTGCCAATATATAAGAATCTTTGTTACATAGAGGAAAAACAATTGCTGAATATCTACCTAAATAATCTGAAATTACTTTTCAGAGAAGTCTCTACTTAAATGCTTAGATACACTATTTTAGACACACATTAGATTAACACTGATGTGTATATAGATTAAATATTTAGTTTTTCACTAACTTTCCTTTTAACAAATAATGCTTAATTTTCTCTGTTTTTTGTTTTAGTCTTCCAGTCACCTTACCTAAACCACTTCTCCTATAAGAATTTACTATTTTGTGTTTTGAAACAAACTTGTTTGCTCAGTTTAAATCTGATATATATTCTTTAAGACCAAATGAATTGTATTTTCTTATGAATTACAATGAATTTTCTTTAACTAGTCTTATTTTTTTCCTACCTCTGGCCCCTCAGTTCTCTTTTTAAAGTAGTCATGGTCACTGCCCGGATATTAGTGTTTTTGATGGCAAATATTTGATTTCTCCTTTGTGACTTCTACACCAAAATTTCATTGTCTTACTTTAAAAAAATAATCCTATACAAAATTCTAGTTGTTTTCTTTTATCCATATTTTAAAGGTTATATATAGTTCCTAATGAGTTAAACATCATCTTTAAAACTATGCATTCAAACTTTGCTTTATTTTTTCATTTCAAAAGACACCTCAGTTTCCTCCAGAATGCTGCAAAACTGTATGCTACAGTATATTGCATTCCATTTACAGATGAGGTAAGATGCTCTTTAAAGCCCTAGCAAGTGGTATAAAACTAGGTTAAAAGTAGATGACTAGGAGGCCCCAGCAGTCTAGGAGCAAGTGGAGGGAACTAGTGTACAGGTCTGACATTCTTTCTGTGAAAAGCATAGTAGTTTTGTGTTAAGAACAGTAGTAGTTAACTTCAAAGGATGCCTTGGCTCTTCCTAAATAGCTTTTTAGTAATGAATGTGGACCTGATAGCCTTAAATTTATATGAGTTCATTTTGAAGCATTTAAACATTTTCTTGTTTCTCAAGGTATGAATTCCATTTACTTATTTTATTTATCAAGTATAACTTTGTGTGCAGAACTTTGTAAAAAATTGAAGCTAACAAAATGGCAGATAATCCCTAATTGCAAGGCACTTAGGCTTATATTCACAACTAGTTATCAAATTACCTTTTTAGAAATTTGAAGAAAGAATTAGGATTGTAGGTTTGTTGACTAATAACTACTGTTTCATCCCTAAACTACCCTCCTCTAATAACATTTACAGATGACATTTGTATAGAAATAAAGGTAAATGTGTTAAATGGATGTGGTGTAAATATTCAGGCGATAATGATTGAAATATTTTAATATGATTAAGGACCTTTTATAAAATGTTCTTAGCTGTAGAATTCAGAAATAGAATATCTTTGTTGATTGCTTTTTTAAAAAACAGGATTTATCAGCAGATGCCCTCTTGAATATTCTTTCAGAAGTAAAGATTGAGGAATTCAAACCTTCCAACAAGGTATGTTAAAAAATTCATTCCTTTAGCAGATAGTTCTTAAGCTTTAGTCTGTATCCATAATGCTGAATGTGGAAAATAGTACACCCTGTGGGTGTCGTATGCCACTCAGGTGGAGATGTACTATAAAGAGAAGTGCTAAAAGCCTGTAACAAGGTAGTGTGGACATGAGTGTTAAGAAGAAAAACGGGAAAGAGATGAAGAATGACAGAGGCCAGCCGTGGTGAATCATGCCTGTAATCCCAGCACCATGAGAGGATTACTTGAGGCCTTGAGTTTAAGACCTGCCTGGGCAACATAGTGAGACCTGGTCTCCATTAAAAAAAAAAAATCAGGCAGGTGTTGTGGTGCCAATATTCCCAGCCACTCTGGAGGCTGAATCAGCAAGCCCGCATGAGCCTGGGAATTCAAGTCTGCAGTGAGCTATGATTGTGCCACTGCACTCCAGCCTGAGCAGCCAAGTGAGACCCTGTTTCAGGGGAAAAAAGCGATGGAGCTAGTGTTGTCATATAAGGATTGGAAGGGGAAAAGCTCCTTATAATAGTGACATGTGAGCAGAAACCTGTAGGAAGTGAGGGGATCAGAGAAAAGAAGTATAGCTGCAGGAGCCAGTAGAGAGAGAAGCTTAGAGGGCTTTGCTAACAGAACACATGAGGGGACAGTGGGAGACTGTGAAATCAGAGAGGCAGTTGAGGTTGTGATAAGTACTTCATGCTCCACTGAAAGATGAGAAGCTAGTGGAAGATTTTAAGCAGAGGAACAAGATAGTCTGACTTACATTTAGGAAGATGAGGTAACTCTGGCTGTTGTGTGAAGAATAATTTTATGTGACATAAAAGAGCAAGCCGGAAAGGCTATTAGGAAATGATTGAAATGTGCAGGAGGGAGGTAATGATGGCTTGAATGAAGTAGCAGTTAACAGGAAAGTGAAGATAAAAGGTTAGATTGTGTATATATTTTACTATAGCCCTTTCTAAGGAAAATTGGAGTCATTTTCTTAGTTGACATTATAAGCAAGCTTACCAGCTCAGAATGGAGGGGATAAAAGATAAAGGAAATTAGAACAGAAAAGAGTATGAAATAATTTTTCCAGCAGAGTGGACAAATCACTTAGAAGATGTAGTAACTTTGCAAGACAATAGTTGAGGACCTACTTAATGTTAACCTGCTTCATGTGTTCTGCTAAGCTTGGCTGTAGAAGCGATCACCACCTTTTCTGCAGTTAACATTTGCTATGTAGGTGCTGTTGTGTTGCATAAGAGATGGAAATTGGGACTTTGTGAAGCAAATATATTGAAAAGAGAGATAAAGGAGTATTAATAAAGATGGTATGTGAAATTTAGGCAGAGTTAAGAAAATTTGAAAATATCAAACATTTTCATTTTCACTTTTTTTTTTTTTTTTTTTTTTTTTTTGGCCAGTGCTGGGTTTGAACCCATCACCTCCAGTATATGGGACCAACACCCTACTTCTTTGAGCCACAGGTGCCTCCCCATTTTCACATTTTCACATGAGCAGTATATACCTTTCTTGTATACACTCTAAAAATCATCCACAGAACAACCGTCTCTTCCCTTTACCCTCCACTACACACAATGTCCGAGTGATGACTGTCTCTCCGTAGAGTTCAGAAAGAAGTAGTTTGTGCAGTCTCCAATTCTGTGCTTGTATTTTTGGGAAAAGGAAGACTTGTGTGCAGTTAATTTTGCACAAATAGATGGGTTTGCTGAATGAAATGTCTGTGACTTGTGGTCTACAAAGAATAAAAATACAGTGGGAATAGACAGGGGTACCAAATGAAGAAGGCAGATAGCCCACGCTGCCAACACTGCTCATGCTTCAGTATGTCTTCTGGTTTGCAGTACATCTGTATCTGTGTCAGAATTTGGGAGTAATACATTTCCCTAAGCAGTTTAGCTGCAGTTCTCATAAATTATAGAGTTGGTAACAAATCCCTTAAACTCACACTAGAGCTTCAGCTCTGCACTTCCAGTTACATGTGTCACAGCCAAAACTGTATGCTGGGTATTCTGCAAACAAAAAGTTTGCAGAATAATAAATAGTACTTTAAGGGCCAGACTCAGTGGCTCACGCCTGTAATCCCAGCACTTTGGGAAACCCAGGTGGGAGGTTCACTTGAGCCACACAAGTTCAAGACAAGCTTGAGCAATGTAGTGAGACCCCATCTCTACAAAAATAAAAATGAGTTAGACATGGTGGTATGCACCTGCAGTCCCCACTACTTGGGAGACGGAAGTGTGTAGGATCATTTGAGCCCAGGAGTTTGAGGTCACCGTGAGCTATGATGACTTGATTGCACTCCATCTTTGGTGACGGAGTGAGACCCTGTCTCGAAAAAATCCCCAAACATATACAGACAAATAGTACTTTAGTGACGATGAAGGTAGTTTCTTGGTTTGAGAATATTAAGTCCAGTGCCCTCATGGAATATCTAAAAAGTAATTATTTAAGGATAAGTTACTTGTGTTATACATTGCCTTACTCATGCTAAACTTGCTAAATAAAGGAAGATATATTCTGTAGGAAAGAACTTATGTCAGCAATCAATATTTAAAGGATGCCCATACTTTATATATAATGTTATGGATTTCTTTAATTTCTTTCATCTTATAAAACAGCTATGCACTAGTTACAGCTCTGTAACTTGATTTTAAATCACAGACTGTTAGATTAATATTTACCTTATTTTACTGTGGAATTTTGAAAGAGATCTGTATGGACTTAGATCCTATGAGCTACTCAGTAAATATTTTTAACATTCACAGCAAACAGGTTTGTTTTAGATATATTGGGGCTCTCTCAGTGAACAAAACACATCAAAGTCTCTTCTCCCAGAAAGTTCATGTGCCAGTGACATGAACAAACACTTGAGTAACAGCATCGCACACACCTGCCGGGAGGTACAGTGGCATATGGAAGACCATAATGAATAATGATCTTATTAAAGTACAGTGAGGGAATATTTTTCTTTATGATTTATTTGATAAACATAAATGGTAACCAAACTTAGGTGCAGGATATAACATTAATAAAAAATATATTCATGTATTTAAAGGTTGTTCAAACTGATGAAACTGCAAGGAAACCAGACCATGTTCCTGTTAGCAGTGAAGATGAGAGGGATGCCGTATTCCAGCTAGAAAAGGCTATTTTATCTAATGAAGCTACCAAAAGTAAGAGGAAATCTTTATTATAATGTTTTAAGTAAGATTGGTTTTTATTTTCACTAAACTCTACACCCAAAAGTTTATAGAATTTAATAATACCAATAATGATTTTATGATCATATAAAAGTCACTCTTCATCTTTAACTGTGACCAAATTTGTCCTTTTCCCCACCACTGCCCTACCCTCAAAGGCTAGAATCTAATTCTCCCAGATCACATTAACTGCTTTGTTGTTATTCTGATTCTTTTAGTCCTTCAGAAGATGAGCAGGTCTAAAAACATGAGAGAATAGCTCTGTTTTTAATGAATTAACTCAGATTGATAAGATCCTTGTGGAGACTAATCTTCAGACAAACCCAAGTAAATCGCTCTAGGATAAACAACCATAGCCAGGACTCCCCTTAGGTATTTAGTCCCATAATTACCAACCCAGGGAGTACAGACTGACTTACATATATCCTTGCTAAGTGGTCTTAAATATCAAAATATAGGAAAACTGAACTTTTAATTCCTTAAAAACAAATCCATGCAGTCATCTTTTTCGACCTGCTCTCCATCTCCTTATTACATTAATCAGTGCTTCCCAAACTTCTGGTGTTTTATGCATGGACTTGTCAAATTTCAGGAAAAATAGTCCAGAATAATAATTATTATAATGATTCTGGGAGTCACTGGTCTATAAAATTTTCAAAAAGGTGCAAATTTTAATTTGGCCAACTGACCCTATTCTTAGGTATCAGAAGGAAAATGTTTCAGAGTAGGATTTATGGAATAAATTTTTGGACAATACCAAATGTTGATTTTTTTTTTTATTGTAAACAACTTGTTTGCAGATATGCAGTGCATACCTTTCTTATTTTACTGTTTATTAGGTCTCTTTAATATAGAAACTTTTCTAATTTAGTGGTATTTAAACATCATTTTCATGGTATTCAATAATTTCAGTAGCCTGAATTTTTCCTATATTTTTCAGTTATTTTAAAACATAAAAAGGAGTGTTACAGCTCTTTTAGAATTTGTCTAGCAGGTTTTCCGGTCTCTACCGGAAAACCCCCCAAAAAAAAAACAAAACAAAAAAAACATAAAAAGGAGTCTGTAAAGTAACAAACCCACATTGCTTTCTGCCTATTAAAAGCTTAACCATTTCTTAGGGAAATTGTTATTTTTCTGGGTTTTTTTAATCAGATGACCTTCAAGTGGTGGTGCTTTCATTTGAAAAAGATGATGATCATAATGGACATATAGATTTTATCACAGCTGCATCAAATCTTCGTGCCAAAATGTATAACATTGAACCAGCTGACCGCTTCAAAACAAAGCGAATAGCTGGCAAGATTATACCTGCAATAGCAACGTCCACTGCCGCAGTTTCTGGCTTGGTGAGTTCACTGTTCTTTGAAAAAAAATGTTCCTTTTTCATTTCCACTTCCCTGTATTTCCTGTCATTACCAACCCCACCAATTACTCTGAGATCTTAGAAAAGGATAAATACTGGATTTTAAAATTTAAAATTTCAGGTTATCTCTGAAAATAGTCATCTACATTTTAAGGTTATGTATATACATTTTAACAAAAATAAGCTCAAGATAGATGATAAATTTTTCTTAAGACCGTTGTCCTCTCAGTTGTCTCTGTAGCCACTGTACAGTGCAGATACCTTGTTTTGTTGAATACAGTGAACTGCCCTGGTCTTTATTCTTGGTGATTTACAACCTTTAGTATGGCCCTAGTTGTACCATATTATGTCATCACTCTGGAGTTAATCTTAGAAGCTGTGTAGTTATCTGTCCTTGTATTAAACGATATTAGACTGTCATATTTTTTTAATTCTGGTATCTGCTTTCAAAGTAGGGAAATTATGTAGTCATTAATATATATTTCTTTTTATTTCAGGTTAATGTGAGGGTATAAACAACCGGGTCAAAATATTTGATTTTGTTTGGTAAAGTTCCTCTTCTGGTTATGACCCACACTCAGAAAGTGTGCCAAACACCTGCACACTGTGCCCATTCAGTGGGAGCACCCCACCTCCTTCCCTTCCCCCTCTCTCATTACCCCTCCCCCCAACTTGAATTGATTTGAGTTTTTCTCTTACATGGGCATGTATTAGATCATCATCTACTGGCTTCGTACTAGTATTGAGTACATTAGATAATTGCTTTTACATTCTTGTGATATTTTACTAAGAAAATGTGCTTCAGCTCCATCCAGGATAATACAAAAGATGTGAAGTCACCATCTTTTTTATGGCTCAATAGTATTCCATGGTATACATATACCACAGTTTGTTAATCCATTCCTGGGTTGATGGGCATTTAGGTGTTTCCAAATTTTGGCAGTCATAAATTGAGCTGCTATAAACAATCTAATGCAAATGTCCCTATGATAAAATGATTTTTTTCTTTTGAGTAGTTGCCTAGTAGTGGGATTGAGGGATCAAATGGGAAATCTGATTTGAGTTCTTTGAGGATTCTCTATACTTCTTTCCAAAGAGGCTGTATAGTTTTCAGTCCCACCAACAGTGTAAAAAAGTGTTCCCTTCCCTCCAGATCCACACTAACATCTAAAGCTTGGGGACTTTGTGGTGTGGGCTAAGGGTGATATCTCAGGGTGGTTTGATTTGCGTTTCTCTGATGATTAAGGATGATGAGCATTTTTTTCATGTTTGTTAGCCATTCTTCTATCTTCCTCAGAGAAGGTTCTGTTCATGTTTCTTGCCCAGTGATAGATGGGATTGTTAACTCTTTTTTTGTTGATTGAGATCTTTGTGGATCCTAGTTACAAAGACTTTGTCCTATTCATAATATGCAGATATCTTTTCCCATTCTGATGGTTGTCTATTTGCTTTGGTTGTTGTGTCCTTAGTTGTGCAAAAACTTTTCAGTTTAATTAAGTCTCATTTGTTTATTTTTGTTCTAGTTGCCATGAAAGTCATCTTCATAAAATATTTCCCCAGGCTGACACCTTCAAGAGTTTTTCCATACTTCTTCTAGGATTTTTAGTTTCATGCCTTAGAGTTAAATCTTTTATCCATCTTTATTCAGTCTTTGTAAGTGGTGAAAGGTGATGGTCTAGTTTCAGTCTTTTACATGTGGTAATCCAGTTCTCTCAGCACCATTTATTGAATAGAAATTCTTTTCCCCAAGTGTGTGCTTTTGTTTGGTTTATCAAAGATCAGATGGCTTTTATCTCATGGTTAATTTCATCTCATTTTTTTCTATTTGGTTCTAAATGTCTATGTCTCTATTTCTGTGCCAGTACCATGCTGTTTTGATCACTATGGACTTGTAATATAACCTAAAGTCTGGTTGGGGGATGCCCCTGGCTTTGTTTTTATTACTAAGAATTGCCTTGGCTGTATAGGGGTTTTTCTGGTTCCATATAAAACAAAGAACTATTTTTTCCAAATCTTCAAAGTATGATGTTGATATTTTAATGGGGATTTCACTGAATCTGTAGATTGCTTTGGGAATCTTCCAAAGATTCTTCCCAGCCATGAGTATGGTATGTTCTTCCATTTGTTAATGTCTTCTGCTATTTCTTTTCTGAGGGTTTCATAATTCTCTTTGTAGAGGTCCTTCCTTCACCTCTTTTATTAGGCATATTCCTAAGTATTTTCATTTGGGAATTGTAATTCACCGTATCAGTAGAAGCAAAAGCAGTGACCTTATGATCTTCTCAATAGATGCAGAAAAGCATTTGATAAAATACAGCATCCTTTTCTCACAAGAACACTTAACAATATAGGCATGAATGGCACATTTCTCAAACTGAAGCCATCTTGACAAACCCACAGCTAATATACTGAATGGAGTAAAACTGAAAGCTTTTCCATTTAGAAGTGGAACCAGACAAGGCTGTCTCCTATCACCACTACTATTAACCATAGTGCTAGAAGTTCTAGCCAATACAGTCAGGCAAGAGAAGGATATAAAGAGCATCCACATGGGGGCAGAGAAGATCAAACTCACACTCTAAGAACTTTATTCACCATGTATAGAGTAGATTAAAAATTTGAAAGTATTAATACAAAATATGCTTGAAGTGTAGAGGCATATATATAAGAAATTTACATTATTTCAGATCTATAGCTGTTTTTACTATTCACAGAGAAATGATTGAAAACAACTTGGGAAAATTTAATAGATCCAATTAAAGTCACAAATAGTTTCAGGCTATTTGTATGAACAGAGTACCTTGTTTTATCTAGGTTGCCTTGGAGATGATCAAAGTAACTGGTGGCTATCCATTTGAAGCCTACAAAAATTGTTTCCTTAACTTAGCCATTCCAATTATAGTGTTTACAGAGACATCTGAAGTAAGAAAAACTAAAATCAGGTATGTATGAAGGTCTACTTCTCTTGTATAATGAGAAAAAATATTTTAACTTTAAAAATTCATCTCTTTTTTCAATATATATATATACACATACATATATATTGTGTGTGTATATATATATATATATCTCCTTGCCGTTACTTCCAGACCAGATCCTAATACTTTTCCTGAAGCATTCCTACACTCCTGCACTAGTCAAAGAAGTTTTCTATGACTTGACCAGCCATTCTGTTTAGCATTACAGTTTCATCTATGTCTACCTAACCCAGATGCATTAAAACTAAGTACTTTAGTATCTAACTAACTATGAATTTAAGATCTAATTTCACAAGTTTATGACAAAGCAAAACAATTTCCTAGACTCCATTTTTTACTTTTCAGATCAGCAATAATCAAAAAGTTGAAAAAAATCTATCTTGACAAGGCTGTGAGAAAGTAAATGCTCTGATATGTTGCTGATAAGAGCACAAAATAATCCTAATCCAACAGCAAGGGAAACAAGGCACTGTATTTCAAAATTGCAGATACATTTGCACACATTTCTAATTATAAATTGCAAGAGAATCATCCCAGCATTGTTTATCATGGCCAACACTTGGAACAACCCAAGTGTCCAAGGACAGAGGACTAGAGCCTTTGCACAGTGAGACCCTTGTAGCTGTTGAAAGAGACGGGGAGGAGAGAGTGAGCACTCTCCACCAAGACACTTGATTTATCATGGGACACTGGGAGAGTCAGCCACTGACAAAAGCAGTCACCTGTATAATGTGATGGGGAAATAAGATTATGAAATATTTTAAAAGTTGTATTTCCCCCCCCCATATTAATTTCTAGCTAAATTACAAATAATAGGCTGCAGGGTTTGGGAGTTTTTTGTTTTAAGAATCAGTTAAAGGGAAGAACATTTATATTTCTGTTCTAAATATTTTTCTGCAACAGAAATGGAATATCATTTACAATTTGGGATCGATGGACTGTACATGGAAAAGAAGATTTTACTCTCTTGGATTTCATAAATGCAGTCAAGGTGAGATTTATTAACTTGTTTGATTAGTAGCTTTGAGTCTGGTTTCTGTTTAGTTTTCATTCATAACTTCATTGGAAATTAAAAGAGATTATGTTATTTTTTAACACAAGTGTTTGTTCTCTTGGTACTGGTTATAAAATGTTTATAAACAATGTTAAACATTTTATTTTGGAGTAAAGCTTTGATTTTTTTTTTCATCTTTGGGTATTGACTTTCAGGAGAAGTATGGGATTGAGCCAACAATGGTGGTACAGGGAGTCAAAATGCTTTATGTTCCAGTAATGCCTGGTCATGCAAAAAGATTAAAGTTGACGTAAGTATTGAACGTGATATGCAAACAATTCAAAAGAATTGAAATGTAAGCTGGACACACATTGAAAAATTAAAATATAGAGATTAAAATTCAGTTAAGTGTTGCTCTTGTCTGGTGGTATTAGCAAGATGAGGAGGTTGCCAGGCGAGGGCCAACAGGCAACCTCTCAAGAGATTGATAGGGTTATAGTACCCTTGTAAGTTTATGACAGGTTAGAGTGAGCTCTTCAGGTACTAAGATTTAGAAACCTGATTTGGTAAATACACTTAAGTGGATCTACTGTTTTAAGTTGAAACACATAATACCTGGCACAGGAATAAAACAGAAATGCCAGATTGTTATCTTTATTCATTTATTCAACAGATTTTTGTTAAAGATGCCCACTGTGTGCTAGTACTCAAAGCATCAGGGATACAGCACTGAGCAAAGTTCCTTCCTACTTGAGTTTATGTAATAACTAGGCAAGTGTGTGAGATGACGGTAAGTGCCGTGGAGAAAATGAAGAGTAAAGGGAAAAGGAAATGTGGGAAGTTGGGGCTATTGCATTGCTTTGTTTACAGGGTAGTCTAATTGTTCTTCTGTCTATCAGATTCTCACTGGCAAGGTGGGAACTGAGCAAAGACTAAAAGAAAGGGAACCAAAAACCCACTGCTTTACAGTAGGCTGCAGGGCCTTAAATAATTGAGTTCCCAGTTACCCCTTTAAGTTCCTTTCCCATCTCTCCCCCTGCTTGCAGTAGTCCAGCTACGCTGGTTTCCCTAATGTTCCTTGAATACTTCAGTCATGCTTCAGCATGGGGCCTTTGCTCTGGTGGCTCCCTCTTGTAACTTTCTGAGATGCTGAGATGGCTAACCCTTCTTCTGATCTTTGCACTTTCTGAAGAGGCCCTTCTGCCCCACTTACCATGTAGTGCAGTAGCCTACCCGGCCCATCCAGTGGCCTCAAGCCCTGTGCTCAGCTCTGCTTCTCTCTCCCCTGTCACACTTGCCAATGTCCTATAATGCTGTGTGTATTGTAATATTTACTGTTTATGTCTGTCTCCTCCAAACTCCCACTGGAACTTAAGTTTCACAAGGGCAGGAATCTTTATTTGATCTGGTCAATGTTGTATTTCAAATACTTAGACCAATACCTGACACACATCTGTTGACTTTGCCTATGGTTATCAATTATAAATTATAATCCAGTTTTAATTATCTGTACATTAACAAATGAAACTATTGTTAAAGCATCAATTTGCCTTATATTTTTCATTAGGATCCTGAGTATTTTTGGATAAATTAAGAGTAGCATTTAGAATCCCTTTATTGTACTGTGCCTAGATAGTAGAATGTGTGGTTATGAAGTGTATTGATTAGTGTAATCTAAAGTTCACTGCAAATAATTAACAAAAATGCTTGAGAGTTGGCCAATATCAAACCTCCAGCATAACATTTTTGATATAACAATATTTCTCATTTTATTGCATTATACATTTAGCAGGTATTTATTGAGTGCCTATTAAGTGGCTAGACACCTTATGTCCATCAGTGGGGTTGTGATTAAAAGCATGAACTCTTCAGATTGCATGTGAAAACCCTACACTGTACCCCAGAAGTGCATTAATGTACATAGTTACCATTCAATAAAAAAAAAAAAAAGAGAAGATGAAAAAAAAAGCATGAACTCACCTTTAGGAAAACCTGGGTTCCTGTCCTTGCTCATCCACTTGGTTGCTTTGCCACTTGGAGTAGCTTCTGAAAATTAGTTCTTATCTAGTAGGATGAGATGATTGCACCCTGAGTCTTTATACACTAAAATAACATTAAGGGCTAATAGTGTAATGTGGCACACGAGAATTCTGTATATTACTACAGTTAATATTTTATTGTCATGTATCTAATAGGAATGACATTCCTCTCAAGGAATTTACAGTCTACTAAGAAATTGGCATGCTAATTGAAATGTAATCAAATAATTGTTATAATGAAGATTTTTTACAAAGTACTCTGGGCACTACTAACTCAAACCTCTACTTAGAGTAGCTTTCACTTGCAGAAGGTATTCTAGGCAAAAGTAACAACTGTCTGTGCAGACATAAAGCTTAGAGAGAGCATTGAATGGTCTGTTTTGGAAATCAACATTTTGGGGTTTGGGGTTTTTTTTTGTTTTTTGTTTTTTTTTTTTGAGACAGAGTCTTACTTTGTTACCCTTGGTAGAGTGCTATGGTGTCACACCTCACAGCAACCTCAAACTCTTGGGCTTAAGTGATTTTCTTGCCTCAGGCTCCCAAGTATCTGGGACTAAAGGTACCCACCACAATGCCTGGCTATTTTCTTTTCTTTTTTTTTAAGAGATGAGATCTAACTCTAGTTCAGGCTGGTCTTGAACTTATGAGCTCAGGCAGTCCATCACTTTGGCCTCCCAGAGTGGTAGGATTACAGGCATGAGCCACCATGCCCAGCTGGAAATCAAGCATTTTATAATAATTCAAGGGTAAGATGATAACAGTGAATGGTGGAAAAATGAAAATTATGTATGAAACAAAAATCTTTGTAAAATGAAAAGAGTTATTGAGGATTAAATTGCATAGTTCAGAGCCTAGCATAAAGTAGGTACATGGTATATGATAACATTATTAAGCAGGAAAATAACATCAAATTTACATTGTAAGAGAATTCTGGCAGCAGTGTAGATTGGAGGTAGAAGAGCATAGACTGAATGCAGCTGGCTAGAAGCTAAAGTAATAATCTAAGGGGCATAGAGATTTAAGAGGTATACCAATTTAAGACAGTAACGTGACAGCAGCAAAGATTGAGTGGTTTTTCAGTAATAGGATAAACATCAGATATGAGGGAAAAACTTAAAAAGAATATTTTTACTGTGGTGGTCCTAGCTTGCATTTTAACTTTTAATATCTGGCTTTTTTTTTTTTTTTTTTTTTTTTGTAGAGACAGAGTCTCACTTTATCGTCCTGGGTGCCGTAGTGTCACACAGCTCACAGCAACCTTCAATTCCTGGGCTTAGGTGATTCTCCTGCCTCAGCCTCCTGAGTAGCTGGGACTACAGGTGCTGGCTACAACACCTGGCTATTTTTTTTGTTGTTGCAGTTTGGCAGGGCCAGGTTTGAATGCATGGCCCATGGTACATGGGGCCAGCATCCTACCCACTGAGCCACGGGCGCCACCCCTGGCTTGTTTTTTTAATCTTTACAGAATAATGTTTGAGAATGTATGATGCCTTTACACATAATAGGGAATATAGGAGGAGAATTAATTTTTTAAAATCATTGCTTGCATTATGGGGATTTTTTTTTAAGTCTTTTGACATATGGTCTATATTTTTTATCATAGCCAGTGATGATTCACATTTATTTTTAGGTAAATGGGTATCCTTTAAGTTCAAAATTTTACTAAAAGAAAAATGTAAACTTGAAAACAGATGGGTTACTGGATTTTAAAATGAAGTCTAGATGCAAGTCCAGATTCTCTGGATGGCATCAGTCAGCAAATCATTTATTTTATAGAATTTACCAAATTATTCATCCTTGCTTATTTTTCTTAGAATGCATAAACTTGTGAAACCTTCCACTGAAAAGAAATACGTGGATCTCACTGTGTCATTTGCCCCAGATGCTGATGGAGATGAAGACCTGCCTGGGCCTCCAGTGAGGTACTACTTCAGCCCTGGTGCTGATTAGTGTAACTTGTCCTAGGTCATTCCAGAACCACTTGATTTGGGGAAGAGTGCACTTAATTCAGAAGCTAAAAAAATCAACTCATCATACTCTGGATTTCTCTTTGATGAAGCCTTAATTTAAGGAAAACATCAGTATGAAACTGCACTGGAAAATTGTAAGACATTTTGAAGCATACTAAACACTTGTCTAACGGTTCACACGCGGTTATGAACACCTGCAACTTTGAGCTGGAATGCCATTTTGTAATACTTAAGACAGATTTGTGTATTTATCTGTTTGGATAAAAAGAAGGAAAAATATTTACAACCAGAGATGATAAGGATCAAGAAACTGAAAGTAACAAATATGGCTCAGTGCCCGTAGCACAATGGTTACAGCCTCAGCCACATGCACTAAGGGTGGCAAGTTGAACCTGGCCTGGGCCTGCTAAACAACAACAACAATGAAAAAAGAAAAATAGCTGGGTGTTGTTGCAAGTACCCGTAGTCCCAACTACTTGGAAGGCTGAGATAAGAGAATCTCTTAAGCTCAAGAGTTTGAGGTTGCTGTGAGCTGTGACCCTACAGCACTCTATGGAGGGTGACATAGTAAGACTCTGTCTCAAAAAAAAATGAAAAAAGAAAGAAAGTAACAAATGCAACTATCCAAAAACCTTAATCCTATTTTATGAATTTTTGCTTGTTTGTTTAGTATTTGAGACCCTTTTCTTTATAAAAATAGTGACACCTTGTATTTGTCCTAGGATTAGGCTTGAGAATTTAATATCATATGAGAAGTAAGGATGGCAGCAGTGGATAAAGAATAGACATTTAAATTGTGCTGTTAGTATTAGTGCTGTTACCTTTGACAGTTTCGCCAGAGTTTGTTACAGTATATACTGTCTCCCAGAAATCAAGATTTGTATTGATAACATCTGCAATGTAAGCCATGAGCAGTAGGTCAGATGACACATGTTAACTTGGACTCAAGGTTAGCAGTATCATATGGGCTCTGACAACCAATTTAGATAATCCGTGAATGTGAACAGGCACATGTGGCTAATCATTTGATTTTTCAGTATGCCTTCTAATGCGGCTGTTTTTTTTATTTAAAACTCTAAACATAATTGTCGTAGTGTATAAGACTAAAAGGTTTTCTGAGGGGAGTATCCTAGAAAATGAAAACTAGAGATTAAAAAATCATCACTAGTAGAATCTTGATTTTTTTTCATCCAAAAACCTAATGAATAGAAAAAAATAATATTTTTATTTTAAAAGAAAGCATTTTATTTCCCATTTCCAGAAAGGGAGATAACAAAGGTAAAAATTTATTTTTTTAGGTCTTTATTAAGAAAAACCTTCTGTTTTCTGACATGAACTATTGCAGTTGTTGAAATAAGTGCTTTCATTAAAATGAGATAAACAGTATTCAATACTGTAAACTCAGTGAGAACAACTAGTGATCCTTTTATTACTAAGGCTTATCATGCCTTATAAAGCAGTTGGAATCTTGTGACTGTAGGAAATCCTGTCCCTCCTGCTCTTTTCCTTGTACTCCCTGTTCAGACCATTAATAGGCACTTTGATAAATCAAAAAGCAGATGTACATCAGTGTTACTCCAATTTGGTATCTTTTTATACTCTGTACTTTGATTCCATTTACAAATAGTATAAATTGCTTTGACAAGTGTGGGTTTTTGGTAAAAATATCATCTAATTGAGGAAGTATGTTTGGGAAAGTGAATTGTATGATTAAAGGATAATTAATGTGTGTTGGGAGC
The DNA here is from genome assembly GCF_000181295.1 of Otolemur garnettii. Classification (NCBI taxonomy): domain Eukaryota; kingdom Metazoa; phylum Chordata; class Mammalia; order Primates; family Galagidae; genus Otolemur; species Otolemur garnettii. Next base: position 2,879,070 of record NW_003852586.1, read on the forward strand.
TGGGATTCCAGAAGTAAGCAGCTGTCATCTCACTCTGTCCTCCTCTCTCAGTGTGCAAATTCCAAGTGAATACTTAAAATTAATGATGTGGACTACAGAGGACAGGAATAATAAAAGGACTTTTGTATAAAAGAAGCCTTTTTCCACTTTTACTTTGTTTTGTGCTCTTTGAAAGTAACTGATACCTTCCCAGTAGCCATCCAGCAAACCTGAAGTATGACGTAATAGCTTGCTTACATTTTTTTTATTTTTATATTTTGTCCAAGTCTCTACATCTCTTCAGAATTAAATTTAGAGCCATACTATGAGTTTCTCTTTATAGACATCAATGAGATATGAACAAAATCAATAAGGATGAAGTTAATGTTGTAATTTAACCTGCCACCATTTTGTTATTACTTTTTTTCTGTAGATAATGGTTATTGCCATCATTTATTTATTTCTGATAAGCTAGAAAGCCAGGGTGAAGCTAATGACAGTTCTCATTTTGTTAATTACTATGCCACGAGATCACTGTTGGTGATTAAAATGCCAAGTGCAAAAAGTAATGATTTGATTTTTGTATAATTCCACTAATTTTTTACTTATTAAGAAATAAATTACAAATTATAAATAAATCAAGAAATTTGAGAATATCTTTGTAAATCTTGTTCCATAGTTGATTCATAGAGATTCTGGTCCTGCTGTTCATTTTGTGATGTGCTTTTGGTGTTTCCTGATTTTGAGGTTTTGTGTCATCAGGAAACAGCATAGCCAGTGGGCTAAGGAGGTACTTTAATTCAGAGTACTTTGGGTCCTCTAAATTCTTATAAAACAGTTGGAGAGAAATAGTTGTGACCATGTGAAATTGTGATCTGGTAAACCCTGGTCCAGGGGATTTCTAAAGTGCTTTCCTTTGTGGAATTTTAAAGCAGTTATGTTACTTGTCTGTAAGTTCCTTATAAAGTGACCCACGTAAAACTTCGAAGTAAATGTGAACCCTTATTTTATCTTTATCTGCTGTGGCATACTCTGGTGTTAATAGTGACAGAACATTAAAAAAGAAAATCACAATATTTAGAGTATTATTTTATTAAGTAGTAAAATGAAGACAAAGTTTTTTTCTTGAGATCTTCAGGAAAAAATCTATTTAATTTTTTCAACTATAATATAGTTCATTGTGATTGTAAATATCTAATCATTTAGTACACAATCTCTAGGTTTGAGTTTAATGATTTTGCTTTTCACAGATTCAAAAAAATCAGGCAGTTGAGATCAGAGTAAGTATAAATTGGTAATTTGTGTTCAATTCTGTCTTTGTACATCTTAATTTTGTTTTTGTAATGGAGAAATACATGTTTAAAAATATTTATACAGAAGAGTAGTACATAAGATATACAATTTAGAAAAACTTTTAGAGTAACTGTGTAGCCAGCAGTTGGGATAACAGAGCACTGACCCCAGTCAGAACCCCCAGGTGACCCCTTCCCACTAAAGGTAACAGCACTGACTACTTCAGAAACCCACCCAGGTACTCCTTCCCACTATAGGTCACAGAGCACTGACCACATCAGAAACCCACCCTGTGACGCTCTCCCACTCATAGCCAGCTGCCCACACACCTGGTACCTGCCACCGTCCTGCCTTTTGTGATACTGTCTCACTCTTCCAGGGCTACCATCTGTGCACTAACCCCAAGTAACACAGTTTTCTTGGTTTTGATTTTATATGGAAAGATCATACTTTGCTTCTTTGATTTCACACGTGAGCTGTCCATGGTGCTTGTAGTGCTATTTTGTTCCTCTTCATTGCCACAATTTACCTTTTGTTTTAATAAATAGTGAGTTACTAATTCTGTAGACTGACAATTGGGATGTTTTTAGTTTGGGGCAATCACAGTTCCATTGAACTGTGAACATTGTGTTATATGTATCTTCTGGTACAAATAAGATAGTACTATTTAGGAGTAGAATTGCTTGGTATTCATAGCTTAAATTTTATTAGATGATTGCATTATTTTTCCTGAGCATTAGAGCTATCTTCATGTTTTGGTCAACATGGTACTAACAGACTTTTTTATTTTGCCCAGCTACTGAATACGCAGGTGTATCTCATTGAAATTTTACTCTCCCTTTTCCTGAATACAACTGAAGTTGAGCACCTTTTCATAAGTTCACTAACCACTTCGACTTTCTTTTTTTTTGTAAAATTTCTTGTCAAGTCTATCACATATTTTTTTGTTGTGTTGGCCACTTTTTCTTGATTCATAGAAGGTCTTTCTAAATCCTATTTTTTTGTTAGCTGTGTAGGTGCAATTTTCTTCTATTCTGTGGCTTTCCTTTCCCTCTCTATATGATGATCTTGGATGAATTTGTTAATGGTTGGAGACTGAGAAGTATCAATTTTTTGCTTTAAAATTGGAGGTTTTTCTGATTTTTAAAAGACGATTCCCTGCCCTCAGGTCATGAAGATACTCTTCTCTATCCTCTAAAAGTGTTAATTTTCCCTTTTACATGTAAGTTTTGCACATGTTAGGAAGTACCTCACCACTATTTACTGAAAAGTCTGATTTTTCTCTCTTTTCTTCAGTGCCACTAATATTATGTATTATATCTGTACATCTGTATGTCTCTTTCTAAATTTTTCTTCCTTCTTTGCTATCACTGTGTTAATATACTGTCTTTGCCACTGTAGCTGATACATTCTTTGTTATCTGGAAGCAAATCTTCTGAATTTACTATTCTGATAGAGCAGGGCTGTCCTGCCTGCAACCTGAAGGCCACATAGCCACCAGGATGGCTATGAGTGGGGCCCAAATCAAAATCATAAATTTCCTTAAAATATTGTGAGATGTTTCTGTGACTTTTTTTTTGATGGAACTTGATTGTGTGTTTCTGGAGCATATTCTTTGTAGATGACATCATGTCACAGTGTCACCTAAACACATATTATCACTATTTATATTCACATGGCTTCAGTTTTACGTGACGTGTGGCTTCCAAGTCAATAGTGATTGACACCATCAGATTTTACCAGTGCTCGTGGTAAAATCACCCCGATTATCAGTAAATATTTCAACCTACCATTGCAGCATTAGATATTTGGTGTCATTTAGAAGTCAGGAGGTAGCATTCTTCCACACCTTGGTGCCTCACACACCACCTGCCGCACTTTACAGTCAGCCGCCTCTGCATCAGCAGCCAAAGTGTGGAAGGGCCCAACCTTACTTTCTACTTCCCTGTCAATTTTCACAATAAATGTGAATATAGTTCCTTATCTATTAATATTTTAATGCCAGCATAACTTCTACAATGTCTCAAAAGAAAACAGACCTCCAAAAAAGAAAAATTATGGATGAGGGAAGATGTGTCAGTGGAAAGTGGACAGATCCAACTTTGTTAAGGTGAACAGTGGGGCTCTTAAGCTTTTCATCTCCAGTGGTTCTGGGGAGCAAGCACCTTGTTAAAGTTGGTTTCCCAGCCTCCCAGCAGCTTCTCGGTGTCCGGAGTTACACTGTCAGCTGCCAATCTGAAGCTGTGTCTGCTGGACTTAAATGTGAGGTTGCACGTATTTCCCACCTTTTTTGTAGTGTGGTGCAGCATGGAGTGTTGTGTTCACATGGATGGCTGTGCTGCCAGAGCTTTTTTACTTGTGACTCTGTAAAACAAGATAGTTCACTTGTTTTAAAGGCATGTATAAATTGTAGGTTTAAATTACATTTGTGCTATGGGAAACAGGTATGTGGTGAGAATTGTGTAAAAGATCACAAATTTGGGAATGGTTTCAGATTGTAACACTGGGGTATAAGCAACTGCTGCGTAGCCTCAAAAAAGGAATGGAGGAAATCCAGGGTGATTGAAGTGAATAGTGAGGACATGTCTAGGTTTTGGATGAAACACCAGGTGCTAATGTCTTGTGTATCCCAACATGACATTGAAGGTGAATTTGAAAATCCAGAAGGACATTTATCTCAAGATTTGGCTGATGAAACAAGATTTAGAAGGAGCTACTATGCGCTATGACACACAAATGCCAGCTGTAATAATAACGAATTTGCAGGAAGTACAGAAACTGGTCATCTCATTGGAGTACAACAAGGCCTCCGAATTTTCCGAAGAAGTTGAGCCAAACATTCCTGGAGGAATAACATTACCACTGGAGGTTTTTGAGTGCTTATTACTCTCAGAAATTACTGGATGTTGCAGTGGTAAATGCTAGCATTACTTTCAAGGAGCCAAATCCAGAGTAGGGCATGAACCTCAGAGACTTCCACTTGGAGGGACATAGCCAGCAGCCTCTGAGGATAGAATATCAGTAATAAATGGCAACAATTAGACAGATTAGAGAAACAATTAGAGCTGCTCAAGCGCCCATTCCCAGAACACCCAGAAGGTGCCTTGAGCAATACCCTAAAATTCCACATCCCACAGATTGACCCGTCAGACATGTGGAGTTGGACTCTGAGCAACAGAACTGTTTTGCTCACTCACAGAAAGTCAGAACACCTGGTTTCTGAGGGGTTTCAAGGTGGAGCCACATACAAAAATGAATGATGCAAAAATATTTTTCCTAAAAAACTATAAGCATATTCCTTAACTATTACATTTAAGATTTAAAAATGTGGGCTTGGCGCCTGTGGCTCAAGCGGCTAAGGTGCCAGCCACATACACCTAAGGTGGCGGGTTCGAATCCCCAGCCTGGGCCTGCCAAACAACAATGATGGCTGCAACCTAAAAAAAAAAAAATGGCCAGGCGTTGTGGTGGGCACCTGTAGTCCCAGCTACTTGGGAGGCTGAGGCAGGAGACTCGCTTGAGCCCAGGAGTTGGAGGTTGCTGTGAGCGTGATGCCATGGCACTCTACCCAGGGGGATAGCTTGAGGCTCCGTCTCAAAAAAAAAAGATTTAAAAATGTGTATATACTCTATATAAGTCTTCTATTTCTTGGTAATCAGAGGTTAATTTGTAGGGAATTTTGCAAATTTTCAAAGACTAACTTGAAAAGGCATTATATGCAAGTTCAGTGTGTATGAAGGACCATGTCTTAAGGATAAAATAGCAGAAAAAGAATCTTAAAAAATTTTTAAAGTTACAACTAAGATGGCTTTTATTATAAAAGCTAGTTGTGTGGTAGCATATCTAACTAAAGATTGAAATCATTTATTGATGATTAGTTTTTAAGTAATACATAGAAAGTGTGGCACATAAAATTTGCTCTGAAAAAAGGGGGGATATTGCTAAAATCAATTTGTCTCACCAGATTATACCCAGGCAAATTAAAGAAATTGGAAAATCTATCAAAAGAAGTTTGGAGAATAAAGTTACTAATTTTAAATTTTATACTTAAGCAATGGATGACAGCACTGATGCTACAAATACGGCTCAAGTTACTATTTTTATTAGAAGTATTGATGACAAATATGCCACTAAAGCAATGGCTTCTTTAGTGGCATTAAAGAACACAAATTAATCAAGAGATTTTTATATAAAGCAGTAAAAAACATGTTAAAATGATTTTCTTTGTCCATTGTCAATATATCTGGTATAGTTACTAATGGTGCCCTGACAATGGTAAGAATGAGAGATTGTAAAATTAATAGAAAATGATGCAATTGTTAACCAAAACTCACTTTTGATGAAGTATCATTAAACAGCACATCAAGGAAATTTATGCATGCTTTTAGCATTTTTAGTGGGCTTAACTGCTCATTTAAATGAATTAAACCTGCGCCTTCAAGGTGAAAACCTATTTATCAATGCAGTGTTTGAAATAACAGTATTCCAAATTAAGGCAAACAGTTACATTCATTTTGACACTGTCTAAGAACAGTCCTGGGAATCGTGAAAATTATACAGCCTTGCTTTTCCATTTGATATAAGAATTTGAAAACAGATTTCAAGATTTCTGGGAAAATAATATTTTAGTGCATTTGTGACTTCAATTGACTTATATATGTGTACTTTTCAAATGGAATGCACAGAGCTGCAATCCGATACTCAACTTAAGGAAAAATCTCCTCATGTCTCTTTACTGGACTTTCATTGGTCCTGTCTTCCCAGAGACAAATATCCCTTGCTTCACTCACGGTCTTTTTCATGTCTTCGCTCTGGCAGCACCTATATTTGTGAGCAACTATTTCAAAGACTGGAGTACATTAAGAGTCAAGTTGGAACCAGATATCTGGTGAGGACCTTGAGAACTCCTGAGACTTGCAGCTACTTCCATCCAGCCAGACACTGATGCCTTAGTTTCTCAAATACAATGTCACGTATCCTACTAGTTTTATGTTGCCCACTTTACTTTTATAATAAACAAAAAAAGTTGTTTTATTACTTAGATACATATGTTGTCTATATTAGTGATCACAAACTTGAGACCTCAATGATTTTTAATAGACCCTTAATGGTCCACTGCATAATTAGGATTATTATGTGAGGACTTTTTTGCTTATACATGGTGATGGATATCATGAAAATTATGCCTGGACCTTTTTTAGTGTTCATCAGCTTTTGTTAGGGTCTGTGTACTTAATGTTTGGCCCAAGGCAGCTCTTATTCCAATGTTGTCCAATGAAAATTAGATATCACTGTGTTAGAATGTCTTGTTATTCTTTATTTTAAATTTTATTATTTTTTTTAGAGACAGAGTCTCACTTTATCGCCCTCAGTAGAGTGCTGTGGCATCACAGCTCATAGCAACCTCCACTCCTAGGCTTAGGTGATTCTCTTGCCTCAGCCTCCCAAGTAGCTGGGACTACAGGTGCCTGCCACAACACCTGGCTGTTTTTTGTTGCAATTTGGCCGTGGCTGGGTTCAAACCCACTACCCTCAAGAGTGTCTGGCAAATCTGTACTCTCAGCACACAGTGGTGTCAAATGCAGGGTTCACCTCTTAATTTCTGTCTTCTCCCAGAGATGAGCCTCATGATTATTTACTAACTTATCAGTTCTCTGATGCCTTCCTGCTCACTTTTTAAAAATATGTTTTATCTAATTTTTTAAAACGTTCTCAAGTAAGAAAGTTAATCCACATTGCTTAATCCACATTTTTTCTTAACTGTTGATGATGTATAAAGTATAGTTGATTCTTTTGTATTGCGTTTATATCTGGAAACCCACTAAACTCTCAAATGATTCCTGTAAATTATTTGCTCATTTTTTTGGATTTACTGCATGACTTTTAACTTCCAGTAGGGACAGGCTTTTCTAAGATCTAAATTTCAATTTTATTAATCCTTTCTATTATATGTTTATCTCCTATTTCATTAATTTCCGCTCTTATCAGTACTTGCAAAAACTTCTGTTTCATTGGGTTTTTTTACACCTGAGATGGGTTGCCTTATTCATTTGTAATGTGTATCTCTTTTCTTTTTTCTTTTTTTTTTTTTAATTGAATGGTAACTATGTACATTAATGCACTTCTGGGGTACAGTGTGGGGTTTTCACATGCAATCC
>NW_003852586.1:2887840-2920916 GCF_000181295.1 Otolemur garnettii
TGATCACTATGGATTTGTAGTATAGTCTGAGGTCTGGTAGCGTGATTCCTCCCACTTTGTTATTATTCCTGAGTAATGTCTTGGCTATTCAAGGTTTTTTCTGATTCCATATAAAATGAAGTATTATTGTGTTTCTCTTTTCTAAAACACATCTAAAAGTTATCACTGTGCCATCATTACATTATACTCTACTATTGTACCCATAGTCTACAAGTTAATTTTCATTAGGATTTTCTCTTCAATTCTTTTTAAGAAGTATATACCTTTATTTCCAGACTTGGGGGGTTTCTTTTTTTTTTTCTTAGAGACAGATCCTCATAGCTCACAGCAACCTCAAACTCTTCAGCCAGCGGTTCTCAACTTGTGGGTTGCAACCCCTTTTTTCAATATGTAACAATGCAGCAATTAGGAAGGTTGAGAACCACTGTCTTAGGCACAAGTAATCCTCCTGATTCAGCCTCCTGAGTAGCTGGACTACAGGTGTGGACCAACCACAATGCCAGGCTGATTTTTCTATTTTTAGTAGAGACAGGGTCTCGTTTAGGCTGGTCTTTGAACCCCTGAGCTCCCCTGAGCTCAAAGTATCCACCTGCCTCAGCCTCCCAGAGTGCTTGGATTATAGGTGTGAGCCACCATATCCAGCCTAGACCTGGGGGTTTTCTAATAGTTTTAAATCTTGATTTTCAATTCTGTTGAATTTTGCAGAGGAACAAGAAGATCCTTCTGATTCTAATTCTTAAAAATTACAGAGATTTGTTTTATGGCTCGGAATATAATTCTTAAAGTAATTTTTATGCATTTGAAAACAATATATTCTGTAGTTGTTAGTGGCAATGTACTGCATTGTCTATTAGATCAAGTTTGCTAATTGTGGTTTTAAATCTGTATCTTCACTGATTTTTCATATATTTATTCTGTCATTTACTGAAAGAAGTTGTGTTAAAAAATCACTATTATGATATTTGACTTTCCTCTCAATTTGTTTTTGTTTTATATATTTTGAAGCTAAATTATTTAGTTCATCTAAATTTTTATCTTGTTATAATTTTCTGGTAAATTATAACATCATTATGAAATGTACCTCTGTAGTATGTTTTTCCTTAAAATTTGGTTTCTCTATAACTATTCCAGCTTGCTCTTGGTTGATATTTTCATGAAATAACTTCTTCCATCCATTTACCTTCAATCCTCCTCTGTTCTTGCATTTAAATGTGTGTCTAGTAAACAGCAGAGACTCAGGATGTTAGTGTTTGGGTTTTATTTGTCTTATTTAGCTGGAGCTATAGGCATGCACCACCATATCTGGCTATTTTAAAAATCTAATGTGATAATCTTTGTCTTTTAATAGGGACACTTGGGCCATTTACATTTAACATAATTAGCAATAGATTTATTTCTGTCATTTATTTGGGGTGGATAGGCTGTTTTGTTTTTTGTCTAATCTGTTTTGTGGTTCTTCTCTATTTTCCTGCCATTTTTAATTAGTGTGTGCTTATTTTGTTACTCCATTTATTAACTGACTATCTTTCAACTCCAGACTCACTTGTCTATATTCTGGGTCTTTATGCCTGGAACTTTGCAAACTATTTCTCCTTTGGCTTCTTATTTCCTTTATAGTTCCACAAACAAGAGGCACAAAAGGGGACTAGAGCTCCATAGACTGATGAAGTGACTTCTTTGTTTCCTGTGCTTCCCAATAATATCAGGATCACATCAGCAACAGCTCTTAACAGCTGTGGTTGGTCCCCAGGCTCCAGCTTTTCCCTGGCAGAGTGTCTCTTTTGGCTTTCTAGGCTCTAATAATCCTACTGTCTTCCCTTTATAACTGTGTCCTTTGTGGGCATTTTCAGTTCCCCCAAAACTTACAGTAAATCCTTCTTAAATGATAGTGTTCATTTTCCTGAACTATACATATTTTTTTCTCTTTACTAGTTTATATATTTTAATTGTTACTCTCCATTTCATTATGCATATTGAGATTGAGTAATACCTAAATTAATCATTACCTTTAACTTTTGGCAGATTCTATTTTCCCAAAGTAGCAGAGCAACATTTTCAGTGTCCTTTATCTTCTAGAAACTTGCCACCCCAGCCTTCTTTATGACCTCCAAGTTTAGGCCATGGGGTGTGTGGTTTCCTCTTGGCTTGGTCTCATTCTCAGGCTTGCTCTATGGAAAGTTCACCCTGGGAACCCAACACTTGTCTGAAGAAGCTCAAACTAGGCCACATGGAGAAAACCAGGCCATTGGCCTGCAGCCATTCTGAGTCAGTGAGCTCTCAGGGGGTTCCAGGCCCCAGACCTTGTGTAGCAGAAACCAGCCATTCTTGCTGTGCTTAACCATACCTTATTCCTAACCAACTGAATCTGTGAAGATGGATTATTTATACGGCTCAGTTTTTGGAGTTATTGTACAGACAATAACTAGAACAACTTGCTAATTTCCAACTTACGTGCTGTTAAGTATTTCTGTTACATATTTTAATTCTGTCAGTTCAGTATCTTCTAATTCTAAGACATATTATTTATCAGTATTTACACACAATACTTTCTTTGCTCTTTATTCATTTTTTCAGCTGCCTTAGTTCTGTTGTCTGAATGTGTCTCCCCTAAATTCACAGATTCCCATTCTAATGCCAAGGTGATAAAAAGTAATTTGGAGGTGAGGCCTCTGGAGCTGACCAGGCTATGGGAAGGGAGCTCTTACCGAAGAGGACTGAGACCCCCTTGCCCACCATGTTTGAGCCCAAGTGTGGATGCTTACCAGACTCCAACTTAGCAGTGCCTCCTCGAGACGTTCCAACTTCAGAACTTTGAAAAATAAGTTTCTGTTACATATAAAACACTCAGTTTGTAGGAATTTGTTACAGTGCCTGAATGGGCTAAAACATTTACTAGCTGGGATAAATTTCTGAGATAACTTCCTTCAGAATTTTATTTTGTCAGAATCTGGCAGGGGGATATTTGCTGATGATTCATTTTCTGGACATTGTTTATGTTTTGGCCTCATTCTGCAAGGATAATTTTGCTGTATATAGAATTCTGATTTGGCTCCTATTATTTTTCAGCACATCAGAGATATTGTTCCACTATATCTGACTGTGGGGCTGAATATTGCACCTTAAAGAAATCTTTGCTTTGTTTTTTCTTTCTTTTTTTATTATTTTTTATTAAATCATACCTTTGTACATTCATTTATTTATGAGGTTCAGGGTACAGCTTTGATATACATTGTGAAATGTTTACATTGAACTAAGTAACACATCCATAACATTATACTCATTTCTTAACAGTTTTGAAATGTACCATTGCATCATGCACATTAGGCAAGGTCCCCCCAAATACTCCCCTCTCTCTTCCCTTCTACTTTCTGGATTATAGTTAATTTTTACCATTTGTATGAGTGTGTAGGTGATTATATATTGATTTCATTCATAGTAGATTGAATATATTGGATACTTTATTTCCATTCTTGAGATACTTTACTAAGAAGAATATGTTCCAGCTCCATCCAGGTAAACATAAAAAATGTGAAGTCTCCATCTTTTTATGACTACATAGTATTCCATGGTGTACATATTCCCATTTGTTAATCCATTTATGGGTCAGTGGGCGCTTAGGCTGTTTCCATGTCTTGGCTATTATGAATTGGGCTGTCATAAACATTCTGGTGCAAATGTCTTTGTTGTAGAATAATTTTTGATCATCTGGGTATATACCTAGTAGAGGAATTGTAGGATCGAACAGTAGGTCTACTTTTAGTTCCTTGAGTGTTCTCCAAACTTCTTTCCAAAAAGGTCGTATTAACTTGCATTCCCACCAGCAGTGTAGAAGCATTCCCTTCTCTCTACATCCATGCCAACATCTGTAGTTGGGATTTTGTGATGTGGGTTAATCTTACTGGAGTTAGATGATATCTCAAAGTGGCTTTCATTTGCATCTCTCTGATGATTAAAGATGATGAACATTTTTTTCATGTATTTGTAGGCCATGTGCCTATCTTCATCAGGGAAGTTTCTGTTCAAGTCTCTTGCCCGCATAGAAGTGGAGTTATTTATTCTTTTCTTATTGATAAGTTTTTCTCTGTAGATTCTAGTTATCAGACCTTTGTCAGAAGCATAACCTGCAAAAATCTTCTCCCATTCTGAAGGTTGACTGTTTGCTTTGCTTTCTGTGCTCTTGGCTGTGCAAAAGCTTTTTAGTTTGATCAGATCCCAGTAATGTATTTTTACTATTGCTTCAATTGCCTGGGGGCCGGGGGGGGGGCTCCTCGTAAAATATTCTCCCAGGCCAATTTCTTCAAGTGTTTTCCCTGCACTCTCTTCTAGTATTTTTATGGTTTCATGTCTCAATTTAAATCTCTTACCAGTGAGAATCAATTTTTGTTAATGGTGAAAGGTGGGGGTTCAGTTTCAGTCTTCTACAGGTCACCAGCCAATTCACCCAGCACCATTTGTTAAATAGGGAGTCTTTCCCCCACTGAATATTTTTGACAGGCTTGTCGAAGAGCAAATGATGATAAGTAGCTGGGTTCATCTCTTGGTTCTCTATTCTATTCCATAAATCTACCACTCTGTTTTTGTGGCAGTTCCATGCTGTTTTGATCACTATGGATTTATAGTATAGCCTGAAGTCTGGTAACATGATATCTCCCAATTTGTTTTTATTTCTGAGTAATGTATTTGCTATTCGAGGTTTTTTCTGATTCCTTATAAAACAAAGTACTATTTTTTCAAGTTCTTTAAAGGATGACAGTGGTGCTTAATAGGGATTGGATTAAATCTATGGATTGCTTTGAGTAGTATGGATAGTTTAACAATGCTGATTCTTCCCAGCCATGAGCATGGTATGTTTTTCCATTTGTTAACATCTTCAGCTATTTCTTTTCTCAGAGTTTCATAGTTCTCTTTATAGCAATCTTTCACATCCTTTGCTAGGTAAATTCCCAGATATTTCATCTTCTTGGGCACTATTATAAAAGGAATAGAGTCCTTGACTATATTTTCAGGTTGACTATTGTGGCATATATAAAATCTACTGACTTGTAAATATTGATTTTTTATCCTGAGATGCTGCTATATTTCTTGATCACTTCTAAGAGTTTTGAAGTTGAGTCCCTGGGATTTTTCAGGTATAGGATTGTATCATCAGCAAAGAGTAAGAGTTTGATCTCTGACCTTCTTTGGATACTCTTGATTGCCTTCTCTTAGCTATCTGATTGTGATGGCTAAGACTTCCATTACTATGTTGAATAGTAGGGAAACAGTGGGCATCCTTGCCTCGTTCCGGATCTGAGTGGGAATGTTTTCAATTTTACACCATTCAATATGCTATTGGCTGTGGGTTTGCTGTAGATGGCCTCTATCAGTTTAAGAGATGTCCTTTCTATGCCTATTTTCTTAAGTGTTCTGAAAGGGTGCTGAATATTATCAAAGGCTTGTTGGGTGCCAATTGAGAGAATCATATGGTTTTTGTTTTTTATTTTATTGATGTATTATATTTATAGATTTGCATATGTTGAACCAACCCTGTAACCCTGGAATAAAATCACCTTGATCATGGTGTATATTTTTTTTGATGTGTTGTTAAATTCTGTTTGTTAAGATCTTATTGAATATTTTTGCATTGATATTCATTAATGATACTGGTCTATAATTTCCTTTCTTTCTTGGATCCTTTCTCGGTTTGAGTATCAGGGTCATATTTGCTTCATAGAATGTGTTGGGAAGTATTCCTTCTTTTTCTATGCTTTGAAAAACGTATAATATAGGTATTAGTTCCTTTTGAAAGGTTTGATAGAATTCAGATGTGAAGCCATCTGGTCCCAGACTTCTTTTTTGGGAGATTTCATATTGTTGATTCTATTTCAGTGATTGATATAGGTCTATTCAAGATTTCTAATTCTGGTTGAGTCTAGGAAGGTGGTGAGCTTCCAGGTATTGGTCCATTTCCTTCAAATTTTCAAATTTCTGGGATTAGAGATTTTTGTAGTAATCATTGAGGATTTTTTGAATTTCTGAAGTGTCTGTTGTTATTTCTCCTTTATTGTTCCTGATAGAAAATATTAGAGATTTTACTTTTCTGTTTCTGGATAGGTTGGCCAAAGGTTTATCAATTTTGTTAATCTTTTCAAAAGATCAACTTTTTGTTTCATTGATCCTCTGAATGATTCTTTTGCTTTCAGTTTAGTGTAATTCTGCTCTAATTTTGGTTATTTCTTTTCTTCTGCTGGGTTTGGGATTGGAATGTTCTTTCTTTTCTTAGTTGCTTGAGATGACAATCCATTAAGTTGTTGGCTTCCTCTCTTTCTGTTTTCTTTATGAAGGCTTCTAATGCTATAAATTTCCCTCTTAGAACTGCCTTTGTAATATCCCACAGGTTTTGATAATTTGTGTCTTCATTGTCAATTTGTTCCAGAAATTTGGTGATTTCCTTCTTAATCTCATCTTTGACCTAGCTGTCATTCAGCCTAAGATTATTTCGTTTCCATGACTTTGTTTGAATATGAAGATTCCTGTTGCTGTTGGAATTTTTATTCCATGGTGGTCCGAGAAGATACCAGGAATAATTTCTGTACTTTTAAATTTGCTGAGGTTAGACTTGTGTTCTAGGATATGATCTATTTTGGAGGATGACCCATGGGCTAATGAGAAGAACGTATATTCATTTTTATTAGGGTGAAATGTTCTGTAGAGGTCTGTAAAGTCCATTTGTTCTAGGGTCAGGTTTAAGTCTAATATTTCTCTGTTTAGTTTCTTCTTGGAAGATCTTTCCAAAACCATCAAAGGGGTGTTAAAATCTCCAACTATTACAGTGCAGGAAGATACCAAGTTGTTCATATCCATTAGGGTCTGCTTAATGAATTGAAGCACATTCTGGTAGTGTGCATGTTTATTATTGAAATCTCTTCATGTTGGGTGTTTCCCTTGTCAAATATGTAGTGACCTTCCATATCTTTCTTTATCTTTGTTGGTTTAAAGCCAATTGTATTTGCTACTATAATTGCAACCCCTGCTTTTTTCTGGTTTCCATTTGCCTGTATTATACAAGTCCATCCCTTCACCCTGAGTCTATTTTTATCCTTTAAAGTAAGGTGAGATCCTTGTATACAGCAGATATCCTGTCTGAGTTTATATATCCAGTCAGCCAAGCCTGTGCCTCTTTAGAGGACAATTTAAACCATTCACATTAATTGAGAGAATTGATAAGCCTGGTTGTGTTTTGGGTGTCATAATTTTCAGATGTCCAGTGAACATTTTTAATCTTTTCACCATTGTGTAAGTTGGGTTTTGTTCAGAAATTTCTGGATGAGTTTACTTTGGAGGTAGAGCATTGCACTGGTCATTGTGGAGGATGGGTCTGAGACTATCCTGGAGAGCTGGTTTATATATGACAAATTTCTTCAACATGTCTATGTCATTAAAGTATTTGATTTCTTCATCATAAATGAAACTCAGGTTAGCTGGATACAGGATCCTGGACTGAAGATTATTTTGTTTTAGGAGATTGCAGGTTGATGACCATTCTCTTCTGGCTTGAAACTTTTCAGCTGAGAGATCTGCAGTCATTCTAATATTTCTCCCTTTGTAGGTGATGCTTTTCTTACATCTGGCTGCTTGCAGAATTTTCTCCTTTGTCTTAACTTTGGCAAAGTGAATCACAATGTGTCCAAGAAAGGCTTTATTTGGATTGAGTCTTGCTGGGGTTCTAAAACTGTATGCTATCTGAAGTTCTGTAACTCTTGCAATGCTTGGGAAACTCTCCTCTAAAATCTGTGGAGAAAAGGGAACACTTCTACATTGCTGGTGGGAATGCAATTTAATACGTTCCTTTTGGAAAGACGTCTGGAGAACACTTACAGAACTAAAGATAGACCTGCCATTCGATCCTACAATTCCACCATTAGGTATATACCCAGAAGATAAAAAATCACATTACAATAAAGATGTTTGTATCAGAATGTTTATTGCAGCCCAATTCGTAATTGCCAGGTCATGGAAGAAGCCCAAGTGCCCATCAATCCATGAATGGATCAATAAACTGTGGTATATGTACACCATGGAATACTATGCAGCCCTAAAGAAAAGCGAAGACTTTACCTCCTTCATGTTTACATGGATGGAACTGGAAAATGTACTTCTTAGCAAAGTATCACAGGAATGGAAGAAAAAGTATCCAATGTACACAGCCCTTTTATGAAACTAATTTATAGCTCTCTAATGAAAGATACAACTTAATTCTAGCCCAAGAATATGGGGAGGGGGTGGGGAAGGGGAGGGGAGAAGGGCGGCTGGGTGGTGGGAGGGTGACTGGAAAGATCACCTATATTTCTGTCTAACAAGGGTACAAGTGAACTTTTCTAGAACTAGAATATAAGTATTTTGTCACAATGACTATGCAAAAGACATGAAATTTATGTGAACCAGCTCGATAAAAGTATTTCAAAATGTATATGAAAACACTACACTGTACCCCATGTTTGCATTAATGTATACAGCTATCATTTAATAAAAAAATAAATAAAAATAAAATCTCTTAGAGTAGAGCATCTGTATTTTAAGGACCATCCTCATCTCCTTCAGGAATTCCTATAAGATGAATGTTTGATCTTTTGGAGTGATCCCACAACACTCTCAGGGAATGATCAGTTTTTGCTCTCCATTTGTCTGCCTCTTTGAGTGTTTGGAAATGTTCTAAAGCTTTGGCTTCAGTTTCAGAGATCTTTTCTTCTGCCTGGTCAACTCTATTACTGAGGGATTCTACTGGAGACCAGCCCTGTCTTCTGAACTCAGTCCATGGGCAACCACTCTCCTGTCAGAGCCGTATGTTCTGTACCCCATCCCGCCAGACACAGCCAGAACCAAAAGTCAGCACCACCACTGGCTGGACATAGTCATAATCCAGGGACTGCTCCTCCTCCTGCTGAATGTCCCTTTCTTCCCACACCCTCTTTCTTCCACAGATTCCATCCTAGTGGTTGGCAGTCCACACTATGCCCAGATCTCTCAAGACAAAAACAAACACTCTGTGCTCTGCAGGGGGCAGAACTTCAGACCACCATGCAAGGGATGTTTGGACTGGGAATTTGGACTTGTGGGGAAAAATACCTGTTAAATTTTATGCCTGGTAGGATGGTGTCTAGGTTCATAAGTGGAACCTCACTGGAGAAAGAGACCTGGAGTTTAGCGACTCTCTCCAGTGAGGTAAAATGAGAGGTCTTTTGTTCCCTGCTTATTTGCAGATATCCTGTGGCAGGCCTCCTGCTTGAGGGAGGAGTCTCCCATCCTCTAGTCCATAGGCTTTGTACCTGTAATTTGTTTTCTTGAATGCTCTTCCTTGGAGTTAAAAGAACTTCTTTCTTTGCTCAGCTCCCCACCTTTGGCTTCACAGAGTCTGATTCCATCCAGTTTTTTTTCCTCTGCTCAGAAGCCTCTCTTTGCTTTGGTTTTGTGCAGGTTAATATTTGTGTGGGTATGGAGTTATTTATATTAATCCTACTTGGGAATTGTTAAGATCCTTGAATGTGGGTTTGTGTCTTTTATTAATCCTGGGAAATTTCCAGATTTCACTCCTCACCCAGTCTCTTCCCCATTATCTTTCCTTCTGTGAGGATTCTCATTAAATGTAGCAGACCTGAACATTCTGCTCTTTTTCATATTTCCCAACTGTTTTTTTCTTTTTATGCTTTATTCTGTATAATTTTTTCTAACCCATATTCCAGTTTACTAACCTCTTCATCTCTTTCTTATCTACGTACTCTACTATTCATTGTTGTGGTTTTATTTTCACTCCTAGAAGTTCTCTTTGGTTCTCTTTTTTAAAACTGCTAAATCTCTTTTTATAGTTTTTGTCCCCTGTAGGTATTTTCTAATATGTCTACTCTTTAAACTGTGAGGCCATTTTATGGTCTCATTCCCAGTGTCCATCTCTGCAGTTCCGATGGCTCTGCTTTCCAGCAGTTCTTCTGTCAGGTGTGATATTGGTCTTCAAGGAGACTCACCACTTTAGTCAGGCCCTGGGCTTGGATTTCTGTTTCCCTGTCCTTTCCTTTCAATTTATTTTGCCAACCACATGGCAGAATAATCCACCTTCAGGATTCTAATTTTCTAAAATTTCTATAACTGTTTTCTTACAATATATAAGAGTTCACTCAACATTTTGAGATGGTAAGAAAATTGACCGCTTTATTGTCATTTCTTATCTATATTTGGACCAACCCAATTATAAGACCTTGAGAATAAATAACATATATATATGTATGCTGTTTTTGTAATTTTTAGGTCAGTTAACACAATGATGTATATAAGTATTCAGTAAATTTTGATAAATACTTACATTAATGCTCAGGCTTTATGTTCCAAGTCCCATTATATCTAAGATTTCTGCCTGGCTGGCACTGTCTCTCCATGTAAGAGAAAGTGTTACTTGGTTTGCAAATATTGCTGCACAGATGATCCTTGCCTTGTCGATGGCCATCTCTGTGTCTCACAGGGCCTTTGCTTATAGAATATAGGCCCCTATCTCTTATTAATAATCTTAGTTGATTGTGTAAATAGTTCCCAAATTGAATGATCATCAAAATCAACTTAGACTTTTTTTATAATGAAAAAATATCCCAAGCCCGTCATGATGACCTGTGCTATGAGGGTCTCACTGTGGTGAGCTGTGATCCCGCCACTGCATTCCAGCCTGGGCAACAGTGAGACACTGTCTCTAAAACAATAATGAAAATAATATATAGATATTTTAAAAATATCCCTGAGTTTTTTTGAGTAAACGTAGTCTGGGCCTGAGGGATTAGTGTTTTTAAGAAACTCTGGGCGTTTATATCAGGTTCATACTATATTGTATTTGTGAATGAAGGTGATAATACATCCATTTGCCATCTTTGGAAGGAATTATGGGTTGATTTTGATCTAGCAGAAAGATATCAGAGAACAACATGCAAGTGGATAAATTTCATTTATTACCAGTAACAAAAAAACATGACATAGACTTTCTATTGGAAAAGGACTTCTCCAAGTATATTTCATGTCTCTAGCTTCCATTTTGATAGTCAAAATTATATTTGATACACTGGTCAAATCAGACTTTAACAAAACCTAGTGAGATTTTATTGGAATTGGTAGGATTTAGGAAAACTAGAGAATCTGCTGTAGAAGTTGTGTTAATCGAAGCACAGGAAAGTAAAACTCCATGCCTGGGAACACATACCCTAGGAGTCATCCCCACACCAGAGTCTGCGGTTTGCCAGTGAATTGATTTCATTCTGATTAGATAATGAAATTTTATGCTACAGTGTTTCAATTCTGATATCCAGATGAATGACTTGGTAATCAGGATCAGGATTACAGAGGTAATTCTCTAAAAGTAAGATCTTTTGAAAATAAAAATTAGCAAGATACACAAAAGAGCTGTACTTTTCTCATTTCATGCGATGTGTGGATTTTTCTTCCAGCTTCACACTTGTCCCTTCCATGTTGGTTTCTTGGCCTAGAATTTATAGGTGGAAAAACTTGATTAATTAAAGAACTTGATTAATTTTCTTAGAATCACCATCACAGACATGGTTTTGTTTACCTTCAGTGTGGGTGGTGTGTTGCCCAGGTTTATCAGACTCCTGGGCTCCAGTGATACCACCCCTCCGCCTCTTGGGTCAGAGAGAAAGCTGAATGCTGACATAAAGAAAATCTCATTTTCTCTTAAATGGTATTTTATTGTAAACACATTAACTTTTTCCAGATCTCCAGGCTCCACAGCCCCAGGCAAGTAGAGCTCATGCCCTGCCAGCCACTGTCCACATTGCTGGAATAATTGTAGGGTTTCACGGTTTCCTTAAAACTTGAGCATTATTTGTCAAAATAAGTTTTGACCTCTTTATAGCTTTTCTTAGAAAATCTTATTTCCATTCTCATTTTACTTCTCTCGTTCCCTTTCCCATCATCTTTCTGTTTTGGAAGGAAATATGTAACGTGACAGAAGATATTCTGATTATTTGAAATTATCTTGTGTGGTTCCATCTGTTCCTAAGTCATTCATCCTCATAAGAAAGGAGTTAAAATGCAGAGAAAGTCAAGTAAGTTGTTCCTGATCACAAAGTAGACTGAACCAGTCCAGTCATATAGCATCCTCTTATCTGTTTCTAACATCATTGGTATTTCTAACAGCACAGCATCAACAGCTCATTTTCTATTGTCAATTTTTTTTATTTCCTGGCCCTTGGGTGGACCCTAGTCAGAATGCTACACTGTGCCAGTAGCAGTGTGGGCATCTAAAACTCCAGGAGACTGTCCATCCTTCTGGCCAGGGAAACCAAGAAAAATTGTATTGAAACAGTAAGTAGAGTTGGAATTGCTTTTACCTTTCTTTCTTTCTTTCTTTTTTTTTTTTTAAGAGACAGAGTCTCACTTTGTCGCCCTTAGTAGAGTGCTGTGGCATCACAGCTCACAGCAACCTCCAACTCATGGGCTTAGGTGATTCTCTTGCCTCAGCCTCCCAAGTAGCTGGGACTACAGGTGCCTGCCACAACGCCAGGCTATTTTTTGTTGCAGTTGGGCCGGGGTGGGTTTGAACCTGCCACCTTTGGTATATAGGGCCAGCGCCCTATTCACTGAGCCACAGGCGCTGTCTAGAACTGCTTTTTTCTCGTTCTTTTCTGGCAGCCTCACAGAACGACATGACAGCAGAGGTGGCTACAACACTAAAGAAGCTCTATCTTCCTAGCTAGAAAATCAGTAAAAACAGGTTGAGCACAGTGGATTGCCTAAGCTCACAGGTTTGAGACCCGCCTGAGCAAGAGTGAGACCCCCGTCTCTAAAAATAGCTGGGCGTTGTGCAGGCACCTGTAGTCTCAGCTACTTGGGAGGCTGAGGCAAGAGAATCGCTTAAGCCCAGGAGTCTGAGGTTGCTATGAGCTATGATGCTACCGCACTTTACCAAGGGTGACAAAGTAAGACTCTGCCTCGAAGAAAAAGAAAATCAGGAAAAAGGACCTTGGTAGCTAGAGAGTGTGGTGGTAACTTTGGGGAGACTGAGGAAGCACCCCTAGTTCTGTGTATGAAGTGACAGGAGTCCCAGGCTCACCTCTGAGCCGTGCATGCACAAAACATAGCAAAGGCTTGGAAAACTAAAATGGGAACCACTGCCTCCCCCCGGGTAAAAATTCCTGAGATATGCGTACCCAGACAGAGTCTGTGAAAACTGAAGTAGTATTAAAATGGCTTCCCACAAAAAGTAAAACAGAACTAGTTCAATCTGATCTGAAGGATTACTTTAAAAAAAAAAAAAAACACTCCAGGGGATTTTAACAAGATCCAGAAGCTCATGACATGATGTTCAGACTATCCAACATACAATTCAAAAGTACTTGATATACAAAGACTGAGGAATTACTTGTTACATAAAAACAGAAATCAATGTACAAAGTTACAATTTAATAAATAATTTAAATAAATAAAAACAGAAATGTGACCGGTTCTCTAGCCAACACTAAGCTGACCAGGGTGTTGGGGCTACCAGACAAAGACTTTAAAGCAGCTGTCTCCCACGAGGTGGCTGTTAACACTCTTACAATGAATGGAGAGAGATGTTCTCATCAAAGAAATAAAAATTATAAAAAACAAATTTTCACAGTGAAAAAATATCTGAAATTAATTTACTAAATAGGTTCAGAAGCTCATCAGGTTAAAGATAATTGACACTATAGGAAAATTTTTAACTTTAGGAGGAAAGCACAACAGAATAAAAATCTGACTTAAAAAGAGACTATTTTCTATTAAATTGCTTATTGAAAGCAATAGTCAGCCCTCAGTATACACAGGTATTGATTCCAGGAGCCCTGCATATACCAAAACCCAAGTGTTCTCAAGCTCCACAGCCAGGCCTGCAGAGCTCAGATATACAGAAAGTTGATCTCCCTATACACAGGCTTTGCGTCCTGACAATACTGTATATTTGATCTGCATTTGGTTGAAAACAATCCATGTATAAGTATGATCCCACAGTTCAAACCCATCTTGCTTGAGGGCCAACTGTAATAAAAGCCATTAAGCTTTATTTGTTGAGGTTTTCATTGTATGTAGACAGAAAGCATGTAGCAACTATAACAACAGGAAGTAAAGGGACCTATGTGGTTACATTTTTTTTGAAGTTGTAAAAATATTAACTCTAAACAGACTGAGAAAGATTAGGTATATATATATTGTAATTTCTAGAACAACCATTATAAATAATAGTACAAGTATGGCCAAAAAGCCAATAAATACTAAAAAGCATACATATGTTCCAAGAGGGGGAGATGGGGTAGCAGAAGTGACAAAGCAAAGAATAAAATATAAAGCATAAATTCCAAACATATTAAAAGCCATAATAAATGCAAAAAAACACAAGTCAGATTTTCAGATTGAATTTTTTTAAAAAGACTCCATGTTGTCTATAAGAAACCTTTAAATAGAATGACATAGATAAGAGTAAAAAGATCAAAAATCACACAAATGCTTTTCTTAAAAAAAAAAAAAAAAGCTGGATTCACACCTTGGAGGGCTTAAAAAAAAAAAAAAGCTGCAGTGGCTATATTACTGTTAGACAAAATACTCTCAGTTCCAGGCAAATTACATACAGTTAAAGGGGTCACCACCAATGACATAACACCCCTAAATTTTTCTGCATTTTGTAGTGGACCACAGGACTCTCTTTCTCTCACTCTCAGTATTCAAACGCTGAGTGTGGGCTGTATCTGTGACTTCCAACCACAGAGTGTAGCAAAGGTGGGCCATCAGCACCAGGCTTATGTATGTCATCTGACAGAGTTCCCTCCAATAGTAATGTTACATTATATGGGGTCTTACTGGCAGATTTGCTCCCTAAACCAACCTCTCCCTCCCTCCAACATGGCAGAGACACTGATGTCTTGAAGTCAGGTGCTCTGAATCCCAAAGCTGCAAGGAAATGAATTCTCCCAACAACCCGAGTCTGGAAGTATATTCTTTTTTGGTCAAGTCTCAGGTGAGAACCCACCCTAGACACCCACACATGACTGCGTGGGTGAAAACTCAGCCAAGCCAGACCCAGGCTCTTAAACCACAGAAATGAGATAATACATGTGTGTTGTAAGATACTAAGTTTGTGGTAATTTGTTACAGCATTGAAGACTAATACCTTAACAACAAACCTTTAAAATACATGAAGCATAAACTTATAAAATTCAACATAGACAAATCTACCATTATGCATGAAGAATTAAACACCCATTTATCAGTTATCAGTGGAACAAATGGACGGAAAATCAGCAAGTGTATTTAAGACCCGAGCAAAAACTTGAGCTAGTTGACATTTCTAAATCATACCAACCAGTGATTAAAAAACAGTCTGTAAGAACTTAAGTTATGCAAATTGTGCTCTGTGACTACAATCGAAGTAAACTAGAAACTATTAACAAAATGATCTCAAGAATCCTCAAATGCTAGGATCAAAAAGATATAAGGAACTCATACAACTCAGTGGCAAAAATATAAGTTATCCAATGAAAAAATGGTTAAAAGACCTGAATAGACGTATTTCCAAAGAGAACATGCTAATAGCCAAAAGTAATATGAAAAAATGGTCAGCATCACTAATCAGGGAAATGCAAGTCACAACTACAATGAGATACCACCTCACACCTGCTGGGATGACTTACCAAAAAGACAGGAGGTAACAAATGCTGATAAGGGTGTGGACAAAAGAAGGCTTGTGCACTGTTGGTGGGAATGCATAGGTGTACAGCTATTATGGAAAACAGTATAGAGATCCTTAAACAAAAAGAAAAATAGGACTACCATATGATCGAGTAGGGCAATTTTTTAGGTGGTGAAACTTTCTATATCTTGATTGTGGTAGTGGCTGTACACCAAAAAGCAATTTTATTGCATGTAAATGTAAAAGATAGTTTATTTTAAAAGACAGAAAAATAGCCCCTGTACCTAGGACACATACCACATTGGATTTCATATCTTCTATCCTAAAAGCTCCAGGGGGCTGCACTTTGTTCCCAGCATGAAGGATTTCTAGCCCAAGGACATGTAGCTGGGAGATCTGTGAAAGAAGCTGGCTGGGGCAAAGATTGGAGGCAAGTAGAGCAGCTCAGTCCCACTACTTGAAGAGCCTGAGACCCACCACCACCCCTCATGCCACCAGCTACTTACACTCATGGGAATGGCACCAAACAAGATGAGCAAAAGCCTGCCTGGTTGACTCCCACCTGGATTTCTGATCCCCAGACTCATGACCAAATAAAATGGTTGTTGATTTATCCATTATGTTTGGGGGCTGGTTTTGTTACACAGCATTAGATAATTGATATCTATGAAGGAGGCAAGTCACATTGGGTTTTTCTCCCTTATAAAAGCATTTTTATCTTGGAGATGTTATAAGAAATTCTTTGTTCTCAGGGTGATGGGGACAATAACTCAAACTCATTCCCAGAAAATTCTTTTTTTTTTTTTGTTTGAGACAGAGCCTCAAGCTGTCACCCTGGGTAGAATGCTATAGCATCACAGCTCACAGCAACCTCCAACACCTGGGCTCAAGGGATTCTCCTGCCTCTGCCTCCCAAGTAGCTAGGACTATACAGCTGCCCGCCACAACACCCGGCTATTTTTTGGTTGCAGCTGTCATTGTTTGGCAGGCCGGGCTGGAGTCAAACCCGCCAAATCAGGTGTATGTGGCTGGTACCTTAGCCGCTTGAGACACAGGTGCTGAGCCAGAAAATTCTATTAGGTTGTGTTTTCCTGCATTATGCCCAAGTAATGTGTTGTGCTGCCCTGTCTGCAACAACATGTTCATCCCTTATTACATTTTAAAGGAGATATGTGGAAATTAGACAATGTACAGAGAAGGGTCAAAGATGACAGCGAGAGCTGCAAGAATCACTAATTTAGATGACAGAGCAAAAGTACAGAGGAGACACTGTGGCCATTTGGAAATACTCGATGACCTTTTACAAAACCTTTATTGGGCTGGGCGTCAGGGTGCCTGTCATCCTAACTACTTGGGAGGCTGAGGCAGGAGGATACTTGAGCTCAGGAGTTTGAGGCCAATCTGCCACACAGTGAGACATCATCTCTTTAAAAATTAAAAACTTGTTTAGAGCCAGTATTAGAATTAGTGTATAGAAGTTAAAGGAAGAATGCTCTAATACAAGAACTGTCTGAAAGTGAATTTGCCTCACTTCAGTGAGCCCCCTTACTCTGGAATTTTCAAACTAGTGGAACGGTCACATCTTAGAGACATTTTTTGTGCTGGGTGTGCGGGCAGCTGCTGTGCAGATAAGACACTACTTGAGAATTTTATGGATTTCTTTTAGCCTCTGAGTTTTGGGGGATTTGGTGTTTTTGTTTTTCATCAGAAGATCCATAGTAATGTTTTAAGAACTTAAACTTTTACACTCGCTGACATATTAGTCAGACTTTCCAGATAGACACCCCAGTTAGGTAGCCAAATGAAGTTCTTTCCTTCATAATCTGTAGGAGCAGAGACTTGTTTTGGTAACTGAAATCCAACAAGCTGAAGATATTTTTTGTCTCCTGCTAATAACCTGCCTCAAGATGGTGCACATCGGGATTGCAAGGTGTGGAGAGACCAGTGCACCCATCCTGGCCTGCACTGCCAAGAACAGAGCTGTTCACAAGGGCAATCTCATGGGATGTGAACAGTGCTCTGGCACAGGACACATTTGGTTTAAAGATCTGTCATGCCTGTTTTTTAAATTCTTAATTTATGACAAGGGGTCCACAGATTAGGAGATGGTGCTGACCACAGTCCTCATCTGTGTCTCCTCACCACCCACTTAGCTCTCCTGCTATCTGACTTCTGCTTTTACAGTGGAATAAACTCCTCTCTGAAATCATCCATTGCCTAATGACACATTTCTATAGTTTTTCCTTAATCCTTACTTATTTTATACTGTCTGGAGCATCTAACATTGTTGACAGAGCACCTCTTTAAATTCCCTGCTTGGTTGTCAATCTGTATGACTATGGTTTTCTCTGATCTTGTTTGACAGAACCAAGGAGAACAAGGAGATGAACAATCACCACACAAGACTCAGGGCTTTCAATTTTCTAGATAGATCCACAATGAATACTGGTACCTCCCTTATTTTCACAGACTCGGTGAAAAAATGATTTCTAAAGGGACAAATTTAAAAGCTGAACAACAATTCTTACCTGTCTGGTATTACAAATCATATGCAGGGTTTCAAGGATTTGTTTTATTTTCCTTAATATAGCAACAAAGAGAAGAACATACCAAGATTTTCATCAGTTGGATATATAAATGGTCTTAAATTTCCTCCAGTCTCTTTCACAAAATAATCAATGATGCTGAAAAGGTTTGGAAGTGTCACCTGCATAGAGAGTAGGAGAAAAGTCAGTGTCACCTGGGTAAAGATTAGAGTGAAAGTTCAACTGGAAATTAATGGCAGTAATTGGGTATTTCCTGATCTCCAAAAAGTCACGTTAGCAGCTCACTTCAGTGACTTTTTACGTGACCCTAGTTTTACCATCCGTGTGTCTTCTCTCTCCTTTATAATGAACTATGTAGGTTCTCTGTTAAGGAATTACCCCTTACCCAGTGGAAATAAGTAGGTACCTTGTTATCCCTTAATTAAGGCATAAAAGGGGACTCCAGAAAATGCTTTCTTACTGAAATTTGAACTTGAGCAAAGGAACAAGGAAGGAGGACCACTCTCTACAGAAATAGTTCTTGGTAGAAGCAACTGTGTCCTGAATGGTTGCTAACCTCCCAGTCATTCTGCATCTTAATAATTTCATTTTTACTTAACTTAGCCATAATTAGAGCCAGTGTGGTGGCTTGCACCTGTGATCCTGGGTACTTGGGAGGCTGAGGTTGGAGGATGGCTTGAGTCCAGCAGTTTAAGACCAGGTTAGGCAACACTGTTAGGCACCATCTCTTTTATAAAATTTTAAAAAATGTTAACTATAGTTGATTTCCTCTCCTTGAAACCAAAGAAGCTCTACAAACCAGAGAATTTAAGCATTTTACTATCTCATTGTAATGGGATAATTTCTGGTCTAGGAGTGACAGAAACATCAAAGGGCCACACTCAAGGATCAGAAGGCCACATGTACCCCAAGAGTCAGGTCCCACAATCCTGCTGCCTGAATTTTCTATGCAAGTCAAATCAGATTAAAGTCGACTATTTCAGGTAACCTTGAAGAGCAAAAAGAATTCATGAACCAGGTACAGAGGTGGATGCCTGTGTCACAGTTGTTTGGAAGGCTGAGGAGGGATGATTGCTGAGCCAGGGAGTGGAGGCTGTGAATAGCAGCTGCACTCCAGCTTAGGCAACATGGCGAGACTACTGTCTGTTAGAAAAACAACACAAATACAACCTGGTTGAAGAGTTGAGGAATGGGGTTGAGGAGGGTGAATGGTGACGGATAATCTGGGCAGTGAGGTTTCCTCACACTCTGGACTACAGGGGCTGGTGACAGAAACGAGCCCCAGGTCACCAACTGCAAAGACACATTATTCTTCCCTGACTCTTGGTTCTGGTCACTTGGTTACTTGGATTACTCTGTATCTGTTTAATTCTTTGCTTTCTTCATTAGAATTTTATTTTAAAAGCCTCATCAGGCGTGGGTCTGAGAACCAAGAAGCTCTGGGAAGTGTTTTTGGCAAAGGCATAAATGGGCTGTACAAATCAGTAACTGCCTTGCTGTCTAATGATTATGGCCCAAATATAAGAAATTCAACCACACTATCCCTTTTTTAAAAAACGTATTTATGCAATAAACCTGGAAAAGCAGAGGAGCTGGGAGTTCAATTTTAGAGAACTAAAAATATCATGAAGACCCACAGTTCTATTTAAGTGATTTAAATCTTTCCTAGCCGGATCTTCTCACTACCTCAACCTAAAATCACAGAGCTATATTCCATTTTCCAGCTTCTTAGAATGTGAGCCACATCACCACTTTTTTACTGGTTCAATCAATGTAAATGCCAGTTCTCTAACCTGAATAATAGGGATAACAGTTTCTCAGAGTAATAATAACAAGTAAATGAATATACGTAAAGTATGTATGTCTGTGCTGAAAATAGTATCTGGTAGTTATATTATTAAGCCCATTATAAGTTAGCTAGGGTGGGAGAGGGGTTGAAGACAAAGAAGAAACCCTTTCTTCACAGTATGTTTCCATTAAGAAGGGATTTCTTCTTAATGGTAAAATTTCTTTTACTTCTGCATGGAGGTATTAGAGGACTAGGCATTCACAGATTCCCTACCATTAGAAATAAACACATTTAAATATAACTGGAGGATTATAAAACACATTTAACAGAAATATCTTTCTCTTCCTGAAATAATTATTTTGAAAAAGACTTGTAAAGAAAGAAAGATGGAGAGAATTTTTAGAAGCAAATTATCTTTTATTCTGCCTTACCCACCTGCTCTCATATCTCACTTCTCACCCTGTGTATCTGCCACCTGCAGGGCTCCTATTTTTTTGTCAGTACTAAGTCCCTAGGGAAAAATTCTGCTTTTCCATCTTTCTTTGTATTCCATAAGGTAGGTTTGGGAAGAATAGAAAGTTCAACAACAAAGAAATAGCTACTTACAGGTTTCTCCAGTTCAATAGTGTAGTTTTTCCCTATGCTTGTCACTTTGTAGTGCTTGATTCTTGGTTTGCTAAGATGAAACAATCAGTTAATCTCTGTTTGATTATGATGGGGACAAAGCAAACTAAAGTTTAAGTATTAAAAAAAAAATACAAAGTTTAAGTATAAAATATCACCTGTATACTATACCTATGTTTCAATGACCATAGTTTGGCAAAAAAAAAAAAAAAAAAAAAAAAAAAAATTCCTTGGTGGTTTTGTTTTCCTATTTACATGGTTTCCGCTAGCCCTTTTGGGGGGGTGTTTATATACTAGGATATAGGAAGTCTGGATCATTGGGCGAACGAAAAAGAATAAACAGAAAATCATTTTGGTAGAAATGATTTTTTAAAATGCTACTGCTTTCCACAGTAGAAATCCTATGAAAGCATATATAAATTAAATACATATTCTCTATTAAAATAGAAATGGAAAGAATTATTGAAAGCAAATTGCTTTCTACTGCTCCTCATCCATCACTAATCCAACCAGAAAGCCTATTCCTGATAGCTGTTCCTCATAAATCATATACCTCTCTGGATATAAATAGTTGCTATTGTTTGAAAGCTAACTTCAGGGTTGACTTAGAGATATAGAAAATTCTAGGGTTAGGCACTTTATAAACACACAGATGGGATATAAGTACAGCAGATGAATCTTAGTGTCTTCCCCTTCTACAGTCACATAGCTCTCTAAGTTACTCCCACTCTGAACACAAAGTAGCTTATGGATCATGAACTTTTCACAAACAAGAAAGCATATTCTATACATCTTGGTGTTCCAGCATAAGACACACAATAAATATTTATGAAACTGAATTTTAAAATCTTAGAGCCCAGCTCCTAGTGCTGTTAGAACTAAATGAGTTTATAGTGAGATCATAAGTCAGTGTCCATGCCAGTTAGTTTTGAACAAGAGTATGTTTGTATTGAATTCCCTTAAGTCATATGCAGGAGTGTTAGACCAAAACTTTTTCTAATGTGAACATGTTAATAGCATTTACTGCATTGTCATTTGCTGTAATTAATTCAACTTTTGTTCTATGTACAGACACTATCTAAAGCAAAATTGTTCATCAGGTTAAGCTGGTCTATGGGGCCTTACCACTTTCTTCTTTTTTTTAATTCCTTCTCCCTTCATTTCCAGTTCACATCCCTCCAGGATTATACTACACTGAAGTCCCCTCATCAGGGGACTTTTTCCTCATTCACTGTTACATCGAAATGTTTTCTCAATTAGATATCACATCAGAAGATGGATGACAAATTAGTTCCAATGGCCTACTTTCACAACATGGGGTAAAACCTAACCAACACTTTCCTAAAAATAAAAAAGTATTCTCTACTGCTGGAACATCAGGAATTGGTCACATACCGGGGAAGGAGACACTGCTGAACAAAGGGTTCTCACTTGTGCCTTCAGAGTGTTCTGTTCTGGCCTTATCTTTGCCTCTATCATGAAAAGATCTTTGTTAACAGATTACTTTTTGAAAACTCTCTGTTTTTAATTACAATTCCTATGAAATAAATAGTTGCTATTCTTTGAAAGACTGATTAAAAAATCTTGGTTCGAATTCTAGTTCTGATATGGTAGGGAATGGATAGACGCTTCAGTATATGGTGATGGGAAAACTGGATATCCATAGGCAGAAGAATAAAACTAGACTCCTATCTTTCACAATATTCTATCAAATCAAGATGTATAAGGTCGGGTGAGGTGACTCATGCCTATAATCCTAGCATTCTGGGAGGCTGAGGTGGGTGGATTGCCTGAGCTCACAGGTTCGAGACCAATCTGAACCAGAGAGAGACCTAGTCTCTAAAAATAGCCAGGTGTTGTGGTGGGCACCTGTAGTCCCAGCTCCTTGGGAGATTGAGGCAAGAAAATTGCTTGAGCCCAAGAGTTTGAGGTTACTGTGAGCTATGACACCATCACACTCTACCAAGGGTGACACAGTGAGACTCTGTCTCCAAAAATAAAAAATCAAGTTGTATTAAAGATATAAATCTAAGACTTGAAACTATAAAACTATTTTTAAAAAATTGGGAAATGCTTCAAGACATTGGTCTTGATAAGGACTAATTGAGTAATATCCCCAAAGTATAGGCAACCAAAGCATAATTGGACAAATGGGATCACATCAAGCTAGAAATTTTCTGCACAGCAAAGGAAACAATCAACTAAGTGAAGTAATAATCCACAGAATGAGAGAAAATATTTGCAAACTAACCATGTACTAAGGGATTAACAACTAGAATATATAACGAGTTCCACAACTTGATAGAAAAAAAATCAAATAATCTGATTTTTAAAATGAGAAAGGATATGAATAGACATTACTCAAAAGGAGACATACAAATTGCCAACAGGTATATGAAAAAATGCTCAACATTGGCTGATCACGGTGGCTCATGCCTGTAATCCTACCACTCTGGAATGCCAACAGGGGTGGATTGCTTGAGCTTACGAGTTCAAGACCAGCTTGAGCAAAAGTGAGACCCCCTTCTCTACTAAAAAATAGAAAAAAATGAGGCAAGAGGATCACTTGAGCCCAAGTTGGAGGTTGCTGTGAGCTATGACACCATAGCACTCTATCCACTGTGACAGCTTGAGACTGTCTCAAAAAAAAAAAAAATGCTCAACTTCATTAGTTATCAGACAAATGCAAATCAAAACTACAATGACATCATAGCGAGCATTCCAGTAACTTCTTTTGTGTATGTACTTAGCTATACTATGAGTAATTGGTTTGATGGTTGGTAGTTGGTAGATGGTTTAAAAGGCCAAAGATAAAAGGTTTCTTTTTTTTTTTTTTTTTTGGTCTATGAAGTTGCTATTTATTTATTTATTTGGTCTATTTAATGTATGTGTGAAACAATATTGTCCAACAATAAACAGGAATTTAAAAAAAATTAAAAGAAATTACCAAAAACCTCTGGTTCTGCTGGGCAGGTTCTCTGCGCATCCCTACTGGAGAGGATGGAGGCTTTGTATGTTAGTATTTCCAAAGTGCCTGACACATTAAGCTTCAGTAATGTAACTGCTTCTTACTACTTTTAAAATTTATTGTTTTAATTTAGGAGCTTCTGTGAGTTTCATCCTCTTTAATTGTAAGACATGAAAAATACTTCTGTCTGTAATATTTTATTGTGCCTAAAGCAACAATTTAGTGCCCAGTGCAGGGCTGGCAAATGCTAGGCTTTTAGGGAAACAATGATCCTTGTTACTGACATCTTCATCACCA
The DNA here is from genome assembly GCF_000181295.1 of Otolemur garnettii. Taxonomy (NCBI): domain Eukaryota; kingdom Metazoa; phylum Chordata; class Mammalia; order Primates; family Galagidae; genus Otolemur; species Otolemur garnettii. The sequence goes on from NW_003852586.1 coordinate 2,911,738, forward strand.
TTTATGGCAAAGTGTAGGAAGAAAGTGGCAAAGGTCTAGGAATGTTTAATTAGTAGCACTAAGCTCTGAAACAGAAAGTGATGTAGAAAAAAAATTCTGCGGAGCAACTTACGTTTTGTCTAGAGTACAAACCCTTTTGTTTTCTTTCATGTTTATCCTTTGCTTTTCCAAAGAAGAGAGATGTAAACACAAGATCAATACAATTTGCTATATTAAGGTTTTCTGATCATGACCTTAACAAAGAAGCAGTTTTGTTTTGTTTAATGTATGGTCTTGAATGTGATTATACCATATTTTGCTGTGTATAATGCACACTTTTTGCCCAATATTTTTAGGGAAAAATAAGGATGTGCATTAGACATAGGTGGTCTGGCCTGGTAGGGGGAGCCCAGCGTGGAAGGACCAAGATCCAGCAGGGGGCAGGGCGGGCCAGGTGGCTGTGCAGGTGCAGGGGAGGCTAGACCAGACCCAGCCAATTTCAGGGATGGGAGGGGCTGCCAGAGGACACTGTCCGGGTCCACACCTGTTCCAGGGTGTGCCATCCCCAGACATGTCTCTCCCAGCTGAGAGCCAGCTATTTTCTCCAAGGGCATTTTTGTTGAAAGTTTGGGCCAAGGCCAGGCATGGTGGCACATGCCTGTAATCCCAGCACTCTGAGAGGCTGAGGCAGGAGGATCCCTTGAGCTCAGGAGTTCAAGATCAGCCTGAGTAAGAGTGAGACCTCATCTCTAAAATCAGGCAGATGTTGTGGTGGGAGCCTGTAGCCCCAGCTACTTGGGAGGCTGAGGCAGGAGGATTGCTGGAGTACAGGAGTTTAAGGTTGTGTGAGTTATGATGCCATGGGACTCTACTGAGGGTGACAAAGTGAGACTCTGTCTCAGAGAAAAAAAACAAAGAATAAAGTGTCCCAAAATATGGGTCTGCATCATACACAGAAGCTTATTCTACAGAAAAAATGCAGTATTTATTCTTAGCTTCTGACTTCAATTTTTGTACAGAAAGGAGTGATTTGGGGGTACTTTCTACCGCTTCCTTAGCTAATGGCTCCAAAGTGTCTGTATTATTAGCTTCGCACCTAATCACAGCAATTAAAAAAAAAAAATAACACGAAGTTTGTTGTAAGAAAGCTTTATGGCTTGTGGACCTGTACACCACCTGCCTGGTTGGAAGCAGATGATAGTCTGAACCTAGAGAGGAAGCCCCTCAGTTGGTGGCAGGTGTTGCTCCTGACAACAGTGTTCTCCCTCCCACAGCTGACCTGTTGGTGGGTGGAGATGTTTAGTTCAATTTAGGTGGAGCAGCTTACCCCGCCAGTGAGGGTCTCACCAGACACCGCCACCTAGCGTGCTGGCTGCACATTTCCCCTACAACCTGTGCGAAAATGAATTGATTATGTTGGGAAACACAGGTGTTTCCTAATAGCCTAGGTTTCTACCAAATTCTTTCCATTAAGCTCTAGTATAACAAGCTGCAATTCTAATATTATCTACAATTGCTAACTCTTTAAAATTAAATGACCTGTTAGATAGAAGATTAAACAAACTCAGGCTTTCAAAAAGGCATGTTTTGAAGCATTAAGAGAAAACGCAGAACAGTCCCTACCGTCATAGATGTGTTGTGTTTTGTTTGTAATGAATGTAAAATACAATTAACATTTTTCAGCTCTTTTTCTAAGTGCCCATTAATATAGTCAGTCTTCCCTGACCATGACATGTTAAAACAACAGCAACCCCCAAATGTGCACTCTTTATCTCCTCTGAGGCCTCCTATCTTTCTTACCTTGCTTTATTTTGCTTGGCAGATCTTATTATGATATATATAATATTTTAAGTTATGTGTTTATTTATGATCTGTTTCCTGATAAGAATATAAATTCACTGAAGCCAGGGATGCTGTTTTTGTATTAGTGTACTGTAAATGCCTAGGCCATTACTTGGCACATAGTAGCTGCTCAATAAATATCTGTTGAATTGAATGAATGAACAGTATGACTGTAACCAGGACGAAAGTAATGTGTGTGCTTATTGTTGTTCCCTACTGCAAATACCAGTGTTGGCTCATCCTTTAGCATTACTTTCATAACCTTCCTTCCCTCTCTGTTCTTCTGCTCATATCTGTAGCCCTGATAAAAAAGCAGGTGATGCTCTGAACTTGTATGACTTAGATCACTTTGTCATCTAAAGTGATATCATGCTTTTAACAATTTTATATATTTAAATAAATATAGAGTACGTTTATTTAAATTAAACGTACTCTATCTCCTGCCTGATAGTGATGGAGTAGTTTCTATGGTCACTGCCAGGCCTCAGAATCATATTTCCCAGAGAAGGGTTCTTCTCAAGCATCTCAGTTGCTTCTTTCCTGGACACTGCATAAAAACATCTATAGAGGTGAGATAAAAAAACAAAAAAATGTATTCAACTAATGGGATCATTACTTGGAAAAATGCTGCCAAAGTTGAGAGCTATAATTGTTAACATTTCTTAAACTTTTCGGTTTTTTTATTAAAATGTAATTGTGTAATTATTATGAACTATTTTTACAAACCTTTGCCACTCTGAGCATGCTAATGCTTAAGGCCTATCTTCCCTTACTCTTCTAAAGCCTCTTTAAACAAAGAGGATCTGAAAAGTTATCTGATGATTATATAATCACCAATACTGTTTGAAAAATCTAAGAAAAGAATTAACAATGTATCTCTAGTCTCTGTTTACAAATAAGATCTTGAATAAAAGTTTGTTGGTAACTTTCTTTCAGGAATACAAAACAAATGTAAATTCTTCCTTTGTATGGTCTCTCTTTTAAAAAACTGGTATATCTGTATATGTCTAAACTCACTCCTTTTGGTATAATATGTCCTATGGCATTGGTGGTATTTTTATGCACAGAATTAAAAATAAAGTGCTCTTAATTTTATAATATACAGATATGTCTTGACTTATGAAGGGGGTATGTCCCATTAAACCCATCAGAAATAGAAAATATTGCATTTAATTCACCTAATTACTAAACATCATAGCTTAGCCTACCCTACTTATACATGCTCAGAACACTTACAGTGTGGCAAAATCATCTAATACAAATCCTATTTTATAATAAAGTATTTAATATCCTACACAATTTACTGTTCTGAAAGTTAAAAACAGAACTTGAATGGGTACTTGAAGTATAGTTTCTAGTGAATGTTTATCACTTTTGCATCACTGTAAAGTCAAAAAATCATAAGTTGAGCCATCATAAGTCAGGGATTGTCTGTATATTATAGTCAAGAAATTATATAGTCATAGTTATAGAAAAAAATCTGACAGGATATACCATACACCAAAATATTAACAGCAAATATCTCCAAGTGATCGGACAAGGAATTATTTTAATATCTTTATCTGTAATAAACATTTATTACTTGTTTTATTGAGAAAAACAAGGAGTGTGTGTGACTTAACCTATCAGTCCATTAGCTGTCATTGATTTCAGCTAAAAGTGGTGGTTAGCAGTGTTTAGCAATTCCAGTACAGACAGAATGTGCATCAGAATCTGATATTAAAGATGGTACCAGAATAAAGTCACTGATAAGAACACCAGTATTCCAGGTGGAAAGGGCTCACAATAATCTTTTCAACAATCTAAGGTAAATGTGGAATATTGCTGGATTTAGCATATTATGTGTCTTTGCATTTTTCCAACAATTTACACAGGGCCTTCCTCAAAATACAAGCTCAGTGAGTACTTACTGATTAGTTGATTGATTGAATAAGACATTCTGGTGTTTAAAATTTTTTGACATAATTTTCTGTTTGAAATTAGTCAACCATAGCTTTGCATGAAGAAAAAATATATTTTCCTTCTTTCTTCATAAGAATATTTATTTGGGCTATGTTAACCAGTTTGATGAGAATATTTCAAAGTGTATATAAAAATATCACACTGTACCCCATGACAGTATCAATATACACAGCTATGATCTAATAAAAAAAATATTATTTATTTAGGTCTGAACTCCGGAGAAAGTGTCTATTTGGTCTAAAGATGTAGATGGAGGGATTTCCTGTGTGGTGACAGGCCGGTTAACATTTGCATTTTGTTGATCATGACATAGGAGAGGAACTATGGCATGCAGTCAAGAGACATGCAGTCTATCTCCAAGACAGTTTATTGTCCCTAGTTTAATAAGCTTAAGTGGCTAACTCTCCTTGATAATTAGAAATTAGTCTTAATAATCAAATGAAGAGACTGGAGTTCACTGTGCACTTACACTGGCATCAGGTCCAGCACATCATCCTCAGCTGGTTCCTTCTCTTTATCCACAGACGTGCTCAGTAGTTGTTGTTCTGCCTCAGTCCTCCTTTTCTTTTCTCTCTCAAGCACTTCATGCAGCCTAATTACTTGCCCAGGTAGGAGTGACATATGCTGGGGAACTGACAGCTGAAACCAATTGAAACAGTGGTAGACAAGAGAGCCAGCCCAAGAGCTCACTGAATATAGTCAAGAGCCTGTTCTGGCCCCACATGACTTTGTTACCTGACAGAGACACATCTTGGTGTAGGGCAAATGTCTTAGAATGCTTCTAAACCAACTAGAACCTGCACTTGTGCCCACCCTTCTTTCAAGAAATTTTCCTTTTTATCTGGCTGCAAAGCAAAGTACATCTACTTTGCACTACGAGCTGATTAAAATCAAGAGAAACCTCAGTTTTCACTCTGAGCTTAGTGCCAGGGGAGCTCCAGAATACCTGTGAGGCGCCTCATTCTCTTTGGAGTAAGCTGGAATAAGCCCCAGCCATATGGCAAAGTATGAATGAGATGAGAGTGTTCATTAGGTGACCAAGGACCAGCAAACAGTTTTATACTCTAATGATTAAAGTATGGGAAGAAAATATTAAAGGTCCAATTTCTATCATGTTTCTATTTTGTTAATTCCTATTATTGTTTATGTCTTATTATGTATATATGTACATATGAAATTTAAATAAAAAATTGATAACATATTACATAGTCAAAAAGATTTAGAGACCATACTTCTAAATGACTAAGTAATTTAGTGGCTCACACCTGTAATCCCAGAACTCTGGGAGGCCAAGGCAGGTGGATTGTTTGAACTCATGAGTTCAAGACCAGCTTGAAGAAGAGTGACACCCCGTCTCTAAAATATAACCCAGGTGTTGTAGTGGGTGCCTGGAGTCCCAGCTACTCAAGAGGCTGAGACAAGAAAATTGCTTGAGCCCCAGAGTTTGAAGTTACTGAGAGCTATGATGTCATGAGGTATGTTGTACTTTACCCAGGGCAACAAAGTGAGATGCTGTCTCCATAATAATAAGAATAATAATAAAATGACTAAGTAATGTGGAAAACTCCTAATTAAACAGCTACTCCTTATTGGCTACTATAGCTCAGGCATTATACATACATGTGTTATTAATAATCCTCACAGTAATGCTCTAAGATACTGATATCCCAACTTTACAAATGAAAAAAAAAAAAAAAACCAGGCTCAGAAAGATTAAATAATTAGTCCAGGGTCACGTAGCTAGTAACTGAGACTTCATTTTATTTGATACTACAGACAGTGCTTTTCACACATCTACACTAAAGTTCTCCTAACAACAGTATAAATGTTCATACACAGTGACCTGGGACCACAGAACAAAGCAACATTCACAGAGCTCAACATTTGAGGCTTCTTCTCTTGAAAATTCACTGGAATTTTATTTTATATTCTGTGATACATCCATGTATGTTTTAATATAAAATAATGTTTGTTATCCTTACCTCAAGGAAAAACACTAAAAATAAAAACAAAATGTTTAGCCAAAAGTTCAAGTATAATTAGGATACCAGGAAGATGTAGCAGGTTGCCAAAGTCTCAGTGTGCTCTTGACACCCAGCCACAGGCTGTAGACATGCAGCCTCCAGTGTAAGAAGCACCATCCCAAAGAGCGACACTTATTTACAACAGAGGGAAGGAGTGCGATCACCCAAGGAATTTTTTCCCTACCCCGCACATGACCATCACATCTTTAACTGGCTCATTTTTCTAGCCTGTGTGACGTCTCTGCATGGTAATTGAATTCCCAACTTTCACCTGTTACTGACTGAAATAAAGAACCAGCATCTGTCATCTTGGTGAAGCGCAGGGCTCATTTCATGGGGCTGGAAAGGCTTTACTCAGAAACTAGCTTTGGATAGAGTCTGTTTTTAAGTGGCCCTAATAAATAAAGTTTCATACCCTCTATAAGTATCAGAGAACATGGTGCCCTTTTAGGGGCTGATTATCAAAGCACCTCATGCTTCTAAGACAGTTGCTGTACTGGATTTATTTAAAATAATAAACATGCAACAGTCTATTATTGCTGTAACAATTATCTCTGAGCAGTAGAGCTTACTGTTTGCCTCTCATAAGATGCTATGGAGCTGAACAGATAAATATCCCTTTGTTTTAAGACTCACTAAGCCAATGTTATTCATAAAATTCATCTCAGCATTTTATAAACATGTATTAAATGACTAGGAAAGGAATTGGAAAGCATTTTAGAAGGTTCTATGTAAGCTGCAAATATCAGAATATACTAAGGACCACTGTATCAGAAGGACAAGATCAAAAAGTAGCTCTCACTGACCACTTGTTATGTGAGATGATCATGTATGTTTATTTCTCCTTCTCCACCACCTAATAAAAATATGTAGTAACACTTTCAAGAGTAAGTGCAAGGGTTCAGATCTATATTTTTTAATTGTTTCAGCCACTTTTACTCTGCATGGTTCATAGTAGGTGGTCAGCAAGTATTTGTTGATAAAAATGAATCACTCAAAAAAAAATCACCTTCTTACCTCTGTTATGGTAAGAATGAAGCCTCTCCATACCTCCCCACTTTCTGTGTTCTCTGTCTAAAGTTGAAGACAAAAGCAAAAACAAACAAAAATATAAAAGTAAATATGGGCATTAATATTTTTATTGACTTCAAATAACTTTAGAATTTCATATGATTATTTTATAACTTGAAATATGCAAGCCATCAAACCCCAGCAAGATTGACAAAATGCATGTTCTTTTTGTGAAGCCACATTGTTTCAAACAGAAAAAAATAAATTATTTTCCTGTTTTGCTTATAACTATCAATGTATATTTATTATGAAATATTTCAATACTATTTTCTTTTATCAGAAGACAGTGTATAGCTTTAATTTGCCTACTTAAGTAAAATTGTACAGATTTACTTAACAAAAAATTAAATGTTAGCAAATTTATTTCTGTGATATGTCAATTCACAGTTACCTGCTCTGTTAGTATTTAAGCTCTAACCTAGAGGAAACCACTGTAGAAACTCTTAGCTTCTAGCTATAATCACTAATATTTGTTTATTTTATGGTGGTTTATTTTTTGTTGTGTAGAAGTTATGTATTGAAATATAATGATAGTCTGTTTAAAAAGTGAATAAATAAATAAATGCTTTTACTACTAATAATAACAATATCAGCCAACATCTTTTGAGAACATATAATGTCTGTTGCAAGCACTTCAGAGGTATTCATTGATTTAACCTTCATAGCAACTTGGAGAAAGGTACTACTAGTTTTTGTTTACCTGCCTTATGTATATTTTTCATTTAAAGGATATTTATTGAGTATCTTTACATGCTAGACGTTATTCTAGGTACTGGGTTTACATCAAGGAACAAAACAAAAATCCTTGTTCTTGTGGAATTTACGGTCTAGCAAGAAACAATAAGTAATAAACATGATAGTAAGTAGATTTTATAGTGTCAGAAGGAAATAAATGGGAAAAATGTATAACAAGGTAACAGAGATTGGGCGTATGACTGGGGAGGAGAAAGGTGCTGCTATTTCAATAAAGTGGTCCAGGTGGGCCTCAGGGAGAAGACTACATCAGAGCCAAGACAGACCTCCGGGTGCAGAAACAAAGACCACACAGAGGATAAATAACATCTCTGCACTCACTTGGCTAATGAAAAAAACAACCCAGATTCAAACTTAGACATCAGACTCCAGTCCTGTGCTCTGAAACACCACATCCTTGAATTATTTAGGGCAGTGATTTTCAATCAGCGTGACGTGGCACACTGATGTGCCATGAGAAGAACTTAGTATGCCATAGAAATTTTTAAAGATCACTAATTTATTTTTGAAGGAAGTTCAAAGCACAGTTAGTATAATATATATATATATATTTTTGATCAGCAAAATCTAAGTGTTCCACTGAAGTTTAACGATAGGTTCAGGTGTGCTGTGAGATTTAAAAAGTTTGAAAAACACTGATCTAGGGCCTTGTAGAGTCTGTGGTGGGCCCGGATTTCCCCCATACTGGTGATTCCTATTATGCTGAAGTTTGAAGGACCAGGGCTTTCAAGGTCAGTCAGTAATTTCCTGGGAAACTCTCCTGTTAGATTTTGTTCGAGTGCAAGTTGCTCTCTCTAATTATGGTAGTTGTTGGTTGACTTGACTTCCTTCAACCTGAGTGCTGATTCAAGAACAGTCTGTACAAAACACCAGGTGGCACCCCTAACTTTGTCCAAGGACAGATGTACATTGTTTCATGGAGCTTTTGTATTAAACAAGTGAATATAGTCTTTTAAATCCCAATTCAGAAAACTGGTTGCTTGCCAAAATCAAGCAAGAAATCTTAAACAAAGTATAAGACTTAGCCTTCCTTTTAACCATTGGGTATGAAGAAAGTGCATGTTATTTATAACCACAAGCCTTTTACAAATTATTTCTCCTCACCTTCAGTTGCACTTCCTCTTTTGGCAAAACAAGGGTGAGTTTTGCACAATTCTTTTCAGTTGAACTGTGATCAGTGAGGTGTGTGAGGTCTATTAAGTCTAATTTGTCCAAATACTGCAAAGATAAAGGAAAATCTTAATAAATTTGCTAACATTTAATTTTTTTGTTAAGTAAATCTGTACAATTTTACTTAAGAAAGCAAATTAAAGCTATACTTAAATTAAAGCTTACTAAATTATTTTGTGGTACAAACATTAGTCCTAGTAGGGAGGAAAGTAAGTAATACTTTTCCTTTCTACTTTGTATGATACCCTGGTTTTCCTAAGCCCAGAGGGCATCTCGAAATGTGTCACATGGTAGTGTGCTAGACCTGTCTCATAGAGGTTTGCAAAGCCAACTGTTAAATTTTCAGGAATTTTGCGTATAGGTTTTTTAACACAACCA
>NW_003852586.1:2920936-2921267 GCF_000181295.1 Otolemur garnettii
TCACATGGTAGTGTGCTAGACCTGTCTCATAGAGGTTTGCAAAGCCAACTGTTAAATTTTCAGGAATTTTGCGTATAGGTTTTTTAACACAACCATTATTAGAAATTAAATTATATAAACGTAAGTAAATTATATTGTTAAAGAGGAATAAAAACTTAAGATTTGTTACTTTCTAATTGTATTACAGCATTTTACTACCCTCTATGGTCTTGAAGTTATTTATATCTTTGTTTTCGTGTCATGAAAATCCCAGATAATGGTGGGCCACTGTGATTTTCTTTCCAACTCCATAATCAGTAATCAGTGAGGCCACATTTATAGTGGGAAATCA
>NW_003852586.1:2921293-2941233 GCF_000181295.1 Otolemur garnettii
TGTCATGAAAATCCCAGATAATGGTGGGCCACTGTGATTTTCTTTCCAACTCCATAATCAGTAATCAGTGAGGCCACATTTATAGTGGGAAATCAGCCATGGTGGGAGTATTTACATCATGGAGATTGGTGACCTTACAAATCAGGGCTCATTGTTTTTGTTTTGTTTTTTGTTTTGTTTTTGATTGCCCCAGGGGCTGCACTTTTTTCTGCAAAAGGCCAAATAATAAATGCTTAGAGAGACATACAGTGTCCCATGAAAATTCTTCTTTATTTTTGTTATTTTCTTTACAGCACTTAAAAAATGAAAGAAACCATTTTTAGCTCAAAAACTAAACAAAATCAGGCCTCAGGTCACATTTGGCCCAGGGTCTACAAATTGTTGCCCAAGGTGTAGACTTAGAAAAGAAAAGGAAAAAAGGTTGATAATGTAGATGAAACTTCAAAGTTTGTCGTATTTGAAGATGTTTCACTGCAAATAGAACAAAAATTAACAAAATATCCTTCCAGCATTCAAAAACTATTTTCTAACTCCATAAAGAATTTGCCCATGTCATTGATTTTAAGAACACAAGAAGTTCTGACATACATAACATCAGTTTACTTTTCTTTTACTCATTAATGTAAATGAAAATATCAGCCAACATTCATGTTAAATATATTACTGATAATAAATTTATTAGGGAAATAGTAGATTGGAATACAACTCTATTTGTCAACTCATAATTGTAATGACAGTTGACTACCAATGAAAAATCAAGGAAAAATCAAGGAACATGTTTTGTGAAAATCAATTGGCTATAGGCTAGATGGAAGTTATGATAAAGAACATTGTGGGCTGGGTACAGTGATTCATACCTACCACTCTGGTAGGCTAAAATGGGAGGCTTACTTAAGGTCAAGAGTTCAAGACCAACCTGAGCAAGAGCAAGACCCCCTCTGTACAAAAAATGGAAAAATTATCTGGGTATGATGGTGAATACCTATAGTCCCAGCTACTCAGGAGGCTGAGGCAGGAGGATCACTTGAGCACAGAAGTTTGAGGTGGCTGTAGCCATGGCACTCTACTAAAGGTGACAGAGCAATATTTTGTCTTATAAAAAAAATTTTCGAAATTGTGTGCTATACATTCTTTATCTCAATAATATTTTTTAAAGTTTATGTACATATAGTCATATGTACATTTTCCCAGAAAGCTATTATTTGACATCTACTGCACATCACTGGTTATGAGGATATTTTTTAAATATGAGGACATAACATCACTGGTTATGAGGATATTTTTTAAAAATGCCTATCTTATCCAAGTATAATAAAAGTATTTCTTGTGAGCAGTTGGTCCATATGGACTGATCTGTATGCAATAAGCCAGACCTGCCCTCTGATATTAGAAAGAATCCCCTGCAGTAAGTGTGGTATAGTATTGTATACACACATGCATATATATCTACACAAGTGTGCTTGTACAAATATATGTGTGTGTGTGTACATATATATATAATTTTTCTATATTAGTCACATTCTTTTATTTTTTATTTTTTGAGACAGAGTCTCAAGCTCTGGGCAGAGTGCCGTAGCATCATAGCTCACAGCAACCTGCAACTCTTGGGCTCAAGCTATCATCTTGCCTCAGTTTTTCTATTTTTATTAAAGATGGGTCTCACTTTTTACTCAGGCTGGTCTTGAACCCGTGAGCTCAAGCTGTCCATCTGCCTTGGCCTCCCAGAGTGCTTGAATTACAGGCATGAGCCACCACACCCAGCCACATTCTTGACTTAAGTCTTTTTATTTTCTTCTCAATTATGTCTAATATAACTTATTTTATTGTATTCTTATAAGTCTATGTTATTCTTCAGAATAAGGAAGGGCTTAAAAATAGATCAATAAATTTTTTCCTGAGCTATTTCTATATAGATAATATTGAGGGTAAATTTGGGTTGGCTTATTTATTTTCAAATCAAACCATTTCACAAAGTATATGTACTTCAAAACATTTTATGGGTCAATTTAAAAATAAATAAATGAATTTGAAATAAAGGAAGAAGAGGTAGAAGGGAAGGAACACATAATTTAAAATTAAACAATCTTTTTTTTTTTGCAGTTTTTGCCAGGGCTGGGTTTGAACCCACCACCTCCGGCATATGGAGCCACACCCTACTTCTTGAGCCATAGGCGCTGCCCCTTAAACAAGAATCGTTTTCTGTTGGGTTGTTTAAAATCAAATTCAGAGAGTTTTGCAGCAACAGAGCAGCAGAGGAAAAGGTGGCAGAGTTAGATAGAGTACAGCAAGCTGATCCATTGATTAGAGGAAAGAAAGCATTATCTTTGTGCTTTTAATATAGTGTGATAAAGAGGCATAAAGGTCATCTAACTCAGCTACCATCTGATGCCTGAATGTCCTGCAGGCTGTCCTCTACCAGACACCTCTAACAGCAGGGAGCTCAGCCCACTAAGCAGCTCTGTTCACCGGCAGCTTTTCTCCCTTTTCCATCAATTGATCCCAGGCCCTTTTCTCTGTAATAATACTGAACAAATTCAGCAACTCTTTCACATGACTTTCTGACAGCCTTTCCAATATTTAAAGGCAGCTTAAATTCTTCCTTCCATGCTGTGGGCTAAATCCCTGCAGTCCTTCATCCTCACCTGGTCTTTCAGGACTTTCTCTAGAGACCTTCACACAAAGGAGTTCCCAAAGAGCTGTGTCCTCTGTTAACAGAATTGGCAGAGGGTAGTTCTGCAGCATTTCATTATAATAATCTCTTCATGCTCAGTGATTAAGAAGGTTGGCTCAGGAGCATGACCTGGGTTGCATCAGCTCTCTGATCTTGTACCATTTCTTAATCCTTAAACTTGACTATTGGTATGTAGTGGGGACTAAAATAGTACACATTCTGCAAAGTTGTGAAAATTAAATAAGGTAATGCATGTAAAACGCTTGAATGCCCACTGTGTGCTAGCTTACGTGTACTATCTCATTTAATTATTTTGATAGCCTAATGAGAGAGGCTACTGTTTTCATCTGAATTTTAGAGATTTGAAGGCTGAGCATGTTGGAGATCCTCTGTTTGCTCATCTAAATTCAGTTTTCTTCCTTTACTAGCCAGCATTGCACTAGGAGAGGGACCCAGGTGGGCAACATTGAAGGGCTCCCTTACCCTCTGACCTCTTATGAGGCTGAAACACAGGGAGCACTGGAAGACCAGGAGAGTGGGGAAAGCAAGGCTGAGCCCTTACTACCCTATGCAGTTAGTCCCTCAAAGACCACACTCCTCTCCAGGCAGTCACCTACACACAGTTCCCCTGAAGGCTCTCCCCCTCCTTCTCACTGCTAGGTGTAATAAGAGGATACTGTAATTGGCGTCAGGGTTCTCTACTATCTTTTGTGACTTTCCTACACCCTGTCATCTGTTTGGGATATTCATTAAACCTTTATTAAATGCTCCTCAAATTTCCCTCTCATCAAGTTAAGATGTCAGCTGTTTTCTATCAGTCCCCTGTTCAGTATGTGGAGATGCAAAGAGCTTAGGTACCAGCTCAGGTACTGCCTTGGTCCCATGACTCACAGTGGCAGGGGCAGGATGAGCTCTTGGCTGACCTGAATGAAGAAGCCAGACTCCCCATCACTGCGCTGTGCTGACTTCTGCTGTGTAGTAAGTGAGCAGAAGCTATTAGTATCTATAGCATACATCATCTTATTTGAACACAAAATGAAACACAGAATTCAAAATTAATGTGAATAAGTAAATCTCAGCATCTCCTTCATTGTTATTCTTATGCTCTTAGAAGTCATGCTTTGGGGTTATGTTTTTGTCTTTTTAGAAAAAATTAATTGTGAGTTTGTATCTTATAAGGCTCTGGAGATGATTTGTTCCTTTCAGAGGATAACTGCATACTACAGCAAGGAAAAAGTGGGGTAAACTGAAGCTATCCCTCAGTATCAAGCAATTTATGTGCAAATATCTAGTTACAATTTTCGCTCTTTATGTTTTAATTATTAGGATCAGAAAGAAAAGAATACAAAGTAAAAAAATGTGAATTAATACCTTTGGAGTTGCCCAGATTTTACCATTGGTTATCATAATTGATAGCCAGATCTAAATTTTCTTACCTGAATTGGTTTTAACAGAGCACCTTTATTTTTGGATGGCAGAAATTCCAAATTGAAAATGGACTAAATATTGGGGAAAATCTCAGTCAGCGGAACATGTTTAACTACTTACTATTGTACTTTTTTTGTCAGTATAAAAGAAAAGTGTAGTTCCTCTCAACTCTGTCCAATACTGTTTATATTCCTGTAGGAAAGAAATCATAAACATTATTCATTAGTATATATCCAACTATTTTTCTGTTAATGTCTTCCTTTGTTATTTCCTTTATAACTTTGTTAATTACTTATATGATATAAGATTCTTCTTTGTCTTCAGCGATTCACCTAATTTTTATGACTTAACTTTATAACCGATTTCTTTTTAATGACAGAAATGGTCTTTATAGGTTACAATGCAAACTCTGAGAGGATAGGACAACTCCCACACCTGGGCTGTATCCACAGATACTGCTGATGCCTTTAAAAGCTGATTCTCAAATTAAATTTTTCTCAAGTTAATTTTAGTATAATGTTTGAGATAACGATGCATAGTCATGACCCCTAGAACGATGCTTTGGTCAATGACAGACCACATATGCTGTAGTGGTCCTGTAAGATTATAATGGAACTGAAAATTTCCTATCACATAGCATAAGGCATTAGTTGCATGTTTGTGGTGATGCTGATGTGAACAGACCTACCGCTCTGCCAGCCATATAAAAATGCAACACATATGGTTATGTACAGTATGCTTACAATGACAATAGACAACTATGTAACTGGTATTTACTATATGAGGTCTGACATTTAAGTTCATGAGGTCATCATAGAAAAAGTGCTACATGCCTCACTGGCGAATATCACTACGGTTGCCTTCAAAGTACTCCCCTTGGGAAGCTGTGCACCAACGACAGTGCCTAGTCCACCCTTCAAAACAATTTTGGTCACTTTTTCTGGAATGACCATCAGAGTTATTGTCATAGAGCACACAAAAAATGCACAACAGTAATGAATGCCCCTCAGCAAGACACCACCACATATCCACACAAACATAGCTGTGCACCAAGGTTATGAAAACTTAGTGAGTTGTTAATTGTCAGACCTTCATACAATGACAATTCTGATGGTACAAGTATACCATTTTTTATCTATTATGCTTTTTACTATACCTTTTCAGTATTTATGCACAAATACTTACCATGGTGTCACAATTGCCCATAGTGTTCAGTACAGGTTTGTAGCCTGGGAACTACAGGCTATATATACTTTATAGCCTTGGTGTGTAATGAATTATACCATCTAGGTTTAAGTATCTGGATGGTGTGTTTCTGCCTAACAACACATTTCTCAAAACATATTCTCTCCATTAAGCAGCCCATGTCTGTAATTTGATTTGTGTCTCTAAAACTTTCTCATTGATTTAAAACTTTTTATGCAGTTTCAGTGGAAGTTTGCACATGTAACATGTGCATTTTAAGGGTCCAGATAGGTAAAGCGTATGATACCTACTTTCTAGGACTGATGGAAAAAAATGAATGAATTAGCTAGCATATAGAAGGCACTTAGCTGAGAATACATGGCTCATAGTTTGGGTTCAGTAAATTGAATATATTATACAGATCAAGGAAATGTGACAAATTGATAATGATAAAAAATTTAACACCATCAAAGCTCAACTTTGAAACTCAAATTTCATTCATGTGGTAAATGTTTAATCATTACTGCATTTATATTATTATGGGCTCTATAGAAGTACAACTTTTTTTTTTTTTTGAAACAGAGTCTCACTACGTTGCCCTTGGTATAGTGCCATGGCGTCACAACTAACAGGAACCTCAAACTTGGGCTTAAGCGATTCTTTTGCTGCAGAGAAGTAGCTGGGACTAGAGGCACCCGCCACAATGCCCAGCTACTTTTAGTTGCAGTTGTCATTGTTCTTTGGCAGGCCTGGGCTGGATTCGAAGCTACCAGCTCCATTATATGTGGCTGAGCTACAGGTGCCAAGCCTAGAAATACAACTTTTTAAGTTTAAAATATTTAAATAACTGAGTCAGACATTCATTTTACCCAAGTGAAAGTCTGTTTAAATAATTATGAAGATTGGCTCTATTACCAAAAGTGGCAAGTGAGTTTAAAATTTAAAATCTGTTCACCTTGATATCCAGCTCTTTCTAAAGTAAATTTTAAAAATTTCAGTCAGTTTGATTATTCAATCAGTTGATTGAATATCAATATTCAGTCATGTTGATTATTCCTTCCTTTAGAGTTTAATAAGCTAAAACATTTGCAGTTTGTTAAACCATAATGATTTATATATTGAGGATTAATTTTAAAAAGTTACATAATTTTTTTTCTTTTTTTTGGAAATGTGAATCTACTTTATTTTATGATACTTTGTATCTCTTCAATATTGACATACTTGCCAGGTGCAGTGACATACGTATAATCCTAGTACTTTGGGAGGCTAAGGTGGAAAAATCATTTGAGGCCAGGAGCTGGAGACCAGGCTCAACTGTCTACAAAAAAATGAAAAGAAAATAGCCAGCATGGTGGCATGTATTGGTAGTCCCAGGAACTTAGGAGGCTGAGGCAGGAGGATCACTTGAGCCAAGGAGTTTGAGGCTGCAGTGAGCTATGATGATGCCACTAGTCTCCAGACTGAACAACATTTTTTCTCAAGGAAAAAAATTGACATACTGTGTATCCTAATTTGGCCAGTAAAACATTTGTCACATCTTCAGTATAACCTAATCTTGCTTTTATTTCCCTGCTCCTAGGAAACTCAAGGTTTCATTCATTTTGAATCACAACCACCTTTTTTTCCCTCATGTTCATGATAAAACTATTATCTTTCTAAAGTGCCATATTAACTACCTTTTTCTACATAACAAGCCATCCTACAACTTAAAGGACTAAACCAGCGAATGTTTTCTACTATATTTCTCACTACTCTGGCTGGCTGATGGTTTTTCTGGGTGCACTTGGCAGTAGCCAAATGGTCTAGAGCAGCCTCCCTGGGTTGTCTGGGTCTTAGCTGAGAATGCCAGGGGTGGGGGTGAGGGGCAGAGATGACAGGGTCAGCTGGCCTATACTTGTTCACATTCTGGCAGGATTCCCAGGAGAAAGAGCGAGCAAAACCCAATGTAATTGCATATCCTAAGCCTTTGCTTTTGTAACATTTTAAAAAGGATGTCCCATGATCCAATCCAGGTTCAAAGTGTAGAAAAATAGACTCAACCTTTTTGTGAGAGGAACAGAAAGGTCATATTTCACAGGCAGGCACATACAGTGAGGCTTGAGCAGATTGGTGGTAGTACTGCAGTAGGCTACCTCAGGGGCAGAGTCTCAGTTGCGGGGAAAGGTGTCTTTACCCAAACCCTGAATTCTTTCTAGTCTATCCTACACTGTGATTGAGACCTGGCTAAAACATTTAACAAATAGGCTGATCCTTCTGAACCAAGAATGAATTGCTATAGAAAAGAACAACTTAAAGGACATATGACTAAAGGATCAGCCAGTAGATGGTCCCCAAGGGGGCAATTATAAAACTGGGCAAAGAGGTTCTTCCTCTGCCTGAAACCTGATGCCCAGTATATACCTGACACACCTCAGAGTCAAGTAGCTTAATAAAACAGGACAACACATCTTAATGTCAATTCCATCAGAAGTCTTTTCTTTCCTTTTGTTAAATATAGGATGTGAAATGTTATGCTATCAAAATAGCCCTTTGCCTGTTCTTTCTTCCTACACTCTGAAATCTGTCCTGAAAGACAGTGCTGCTAGAGTGACTTGTCCCCTTCTCAGAGGACAGGACTGAGTATCTGATATGTGAGTTTGGGAGCCAGCATGTGCAGCTTGGCCCTTCCCTGCCCTCTCTTAGCTCAATCCATGAGGAGAGAGTGGGTGTTCTTCTCTTGTTCCCTGCCATGTGGCAAAAGGCCTCCAAGAGCTGCAGGCTTGTGGCTTTCAAGCTGAGTCAGTAAGTCAAGGTGCTCAAGGCTACCTAAGTCTGGGGCAAAATGTAAACATGATTTTGGCCTTTAATCTAAACCACATATAGACTTAACCAATAATAAAAGCAATCAATTGGTTTTTATTTGTGTGATTCCAATGTCTGGTTTCAAACTTCAGGGAAGAAAAAGCCTAATAAAAGGGCATTTAAAAAAGAAGAGTAGGGCTCAGCGCCCATAGTTCAGTGGTTAGGGTGCCAGCCACTTCCACCAGTGCTGGCAGGTTCAAACCCAGCCCCGGCCTGCTAAACAACAGTGGCAACAACAACAACAAAATAGCTGGGTAGGGCAGATGCCTCTAGTCCCAGCTACTTGGGAGGCTGTGGCAAGACAATCACTTAACCCAACAGTTTGAGGTTGCTGTGAGCTGTGACACCACAGGACTCTACCGAGAGTGACATAGTGAGACTCTGTCTCAAAAACAGAAAAAAAAAAAAAAAAGAGTAGGCCAACAGCATACTTTCAAGATTTGGAAAAATAATTCTTCGTTTTGCATTGAACTAGAAAAAACCCCGTATAGCCAAGGCAATTCTTAGTAATAAAAACAAAGTCAGGTGCATCAGCCTACCAGACTTTAGGCTGTACTACAAGGCTATAGTGCAATGGTTCTCAACCTTCCTAATGCTGCGACCCTTTAATACAGTTCCTGTGGGTCATGACCCACAGGTTGAGAACTGCTGCCATAGTGATCAAAGCAGCATGGTATTGCCACAAAAATAAAGACATAGACATCTGGAACTGAATAGAAAACCATGAAATGAAACTAACATCTTACAGCCACCTAATCTTTGATAAACCAAACAAGAACATACACTGGGGGAAAGAATCTGTGTTCAATAAATCATACAGGGAGAATTGGATATCCACAGGTAAAACACTGAAACTGGACCCTCACATTTCTCCACCCACTAAAATTGATTCAAGGTAGATAAAAGATCTAAATCTAAGGCATGAAACAATAAAAATCCTCTAGATAGTGGTGATGGTTGTACACGTTTGTGAATATATTAAAAATTACTGAATAATAATAATAATAAAATAATAATAATTGTGTTTCCTCTGTGAAAGCACTGTCAAGGGAAACCAGCCTGCTACTGCCTCAAAGAGTTGTTGAAGAAATGAAGGAATAATAATGTTTGTAAAGTACATAGGATCTAGGACATAGCAAGTATTCAATATACTTTGGCCTACTTAAAAAAAGAAAAGAAAGAACAAAAGAAAGAAAGAAAAAGAGCATTTCCTCATCCCTTACATTATTGGCAGGAACTTTGGGGATCTGTGTGTGCCTCTGTAAGGGTGGTAGTCTGAGGACCTCTAAAATAGATCTCTTTCAATGGAATTACATTTAAAAAGGAGGGAATATTTTGTAGACCAGAATAATGAAACCCATTGTCATTCCTATATAAAATCACACTTTTATGTTTTCTTAAATGAAATGACAAACACTACATTGAGAAACTTGGGTTGAGAAGTTGCTGATATACAGTGGCCCTGAGATCGGTCAGAGGTTCTGGAAAAGCCATGGGAGTGATGAGTCTTTCACTCTGTTGAAAAAGACTTGAACTTTCTCAGTTTTGGCCTGCAATTCAATAACACACAAATCACATTTGTCCCTGGAACTGTTTTGTTTTGTCACAGCCTGCGCCAGTCTCTGAGCTGACAGGAACAGGTCAGGCTGTTCTGCACTTTAGAGCTGAGGGACAAGGCAGGCGTGGCGGAGACGCACATGTAGGTCATATTACTCCTGCACCTTGACTCTCTTTGAAGTCTTACCAGAGCATGTCTTCTAAGGGTTAGTCCAGAGTCTGGATTATATGATGTTTAGAAGAAAGAAAAGCAAAAGAAAACCCTGAAATCAAAATCTGCCACTGTTCATCCTAATTAGCCTCAGTACAATATTAACCTGCCAGAGATAGGAAAAACTCATGTGACAACTAGTCAGTTAAGGCTTACTGACTTCCTTTTGTATGTACACACATACATATATTTGTGCTCCTGAGAAAATTTACAAAGGCATTCAGTCACAGTATTGTGATATGAATATTGGGTGGAATTTAATCAGGGAAAAAAGGTTTACAGGTAAGCAAGCCTATAGATTTGTAGAAAGAACTTAGGAGATTTTATTAAATGGGGGAAGAAACAAGTATAAAGGCACTGAGTTGAGAGCAAAGATAGCCTTGGAGAAAAAATAAAAAATAAAATTAGTTTTGAAGGATATATCTTTGGATAAAATATATTTAGCACAGGTTTCTTTTTTTCCTTTTTTTTTTTTTTTTTTTTTGGTAAAGCAATCAGTTGTGTTAAAGCACTAAAGTCAGAAAAGGTACTAAAATAAGACTTGTGAATTTATTGCTAGCTTCATAATCATTAGATGACCTTGCATTTAGAATTTAAGGTCACTGTCTCATTTTCATTCAGTTAAAACATAATTTTGAAAGTTTCCGGAGCTTGCTGATAAGCTCACTGTGATAAAATATCTAGTGGTTAGACATTTCTAGCCTTTGGAAACCTGTAGTCAAATAGAATTAGAACATGAATTTGGCTATCAACGGACAAGGAATCTTGAAAATAACCTCTGTGAGCCACAACTCACTCATTCATGAAGTGGACAAAATAATTTCTACCAGAAGAGTTACTGTAAGGAAGAGAGTGACAGAGCATTAAGAGCCTAGTGCCATGTCCACCATATGTCACACCTCAAAGGAATGTCCCTGTTACCGTATGGTCCATTTGGTCATCATAGCAGCACATTCAGTCATGCAAGAGAGAAATCATTTCACAAAGGGGGAACAGATTTGAAGATATAAAGGAATCCTCCAAATTCCAGAATCGGACTGATATTTTTATCTCTTAACTCCCCATTGCTCTTTTCTCACTGATGTAACTAGTAAAAATGATTTAGATTAGGATTAGCCAGTTTAGAATGCAAACTCCCTATTAATTTCTCTTCCCAGATAAAAAGCTCCCATTCTTTCTTTATGTGAGCCAGCTAGTGAAATACATTTGCCTAAGAAAGGATGCTGTATAATGGTCTTTTTCTTGTTCTTTCTAACCATACTAATGGCATGCCTTCTTGAAACATTATAAAGAACCTGCTATCAGAAAGTTTTATTATAAATACTTTGAAAGACATTCAATGAATAACAAAATTTAAATTACAAATTAGAAATTTCCTTTTCTCAATTCTCCTTTCCTAGCAAAGTGTTATAATGTGGCCACCTGTGTTGATAACATTGAAGTTACCCACAAAATAAATTAAAAAATTATAATATAAATGACAAAATATTACTTATATATGTTTAACACCTATAACAATACAAGTTACCATGTCTTTACTTACAAATAATAAATTATGTGATTACATATATAGGAAATACGAAGGTTCTATTATAGATATGTTCAAATATATTAGTATTAATGAATTAGTATTAATGAATCCTCAGAAAATATTTTATTATCATCAGACATTTGTATGGTATTCTGAGAAAACATTTATAATTTTTCTAGGTTCTGTCAATATAAAATTCAATAAAATTTGATCTGAGTTAATGATTTCTTTTCTCCTCTAGTAACAAGCAATTTCAGTTTCTTTCATTAATTTCAACTTAAGCACAATTACTATTTTAAAAGCAATGATTTTAACTAACTATAGATTTTAATTTTTACATGTTAAATATGTGCAATGCTTTGTGGATTTTCTTAGAGCAAATGTATTTCTGTAGCTTAGTGTACTTAATACTCACAATTGCACCCTAAATATTATCTCTTAAAGCCATTATCTTGAATAATGTTTTTAGTTATTTATGTTGTATGACTATACATAATGATAAACAGTATAAATTTTATCTTTAAACAATTTTTGCAAAAGTTTAGCATTATTATGACTTAATCATTACCTTTAAATGACAGAATAGGAGCAAATGTATAATTTCAATAATAATAATATTTTTCTTAATGGTACAGATCATCATCGAAGTTTAGTAGTAAATGGTAGAGAAAATGTAAGAAATAATGTATCTCCTAAGCCAAAATATTCTGTAGTGTTTTAATAAATTATTGGAAAATTTATTGTATTGAATTTTTATTTTAATTACTTAATATTAGAACCTAATGTTATTTACATGCATGTATATATATGCTTGAGCCATATTTTACATTTAAATTATGAAAAATTGGAATTATTTTTCTGAGCTCAAGGAAGAGGGTTTAATTCCAACAGAAACATCACTTTACTATGAGATCAATTTTATATTAAGACAGAAGTTTTAGGTTTAACATTATCATCTATAGACTCACCTGATATCCTGACCGCTTGACTAATAAAAAACCTTCGAAGTACAAGGGCAGAGCAGTAATCTTTAACCTTTCCTGGAAGATCCTGCGAGGGGCTGGTTTCGGGGGTTTCTTAGCCATCATACCTCTCTTTGGTATGTGGTTTGGTTTTAACTATATCCACTTTCAAACAAAAAGAAATCTCCCTTGTGTGAGAGGAAAAGACAACTGTTCAAAGAGGAAGTCCCAACTTGCTTTTTAACCACCAGCACTACCCCCAACAGGAAACACACACACACACAAACACATACACATTTGTTCTTCACTTTTTTGTTAAGGAAGAAAGAACTGGCATAGACCAACTTCTAGGGGATAATCTCTGAGTAAACTGCACATACTTAGATTTACAGAACCAAAATAAACAGAAGATTAATATCACCTGAAGTTGAAAGAAACAGGTGTAGAGCATGTGGACTTTAGGGCAGACATCAAGGACACATTTGTCTTTTCTGCCATCTAAAAAATTTATTGTGGTCCATTTTTATTTCCAGAAGACATGACTTGAGTAAGGTCTACTTCATTAAAAATTACTTCAGGCTAGGCACAGAGGCTCACATCTGTAAATCTAGCACTTTGGGAGGCCAAAGTGGGAGAATCACTTGAGGTCAGGAGTTCAACAATACCCTGGGAAATACTAAAACCTCATCTCTACAAAAATAATTATTTGTTGTTGTTGTGGTTACAGTTTGGTCAGAGGTGAGTTCAAACCCTCCACCCTCTACAAAAATAGTTAAAACAGCGCAGCACTAGGGTGGCGCCTGTGGCTCAGTGAGTAGGGTGCCAGCCCCATATACCCAGGGTGGCGAGTTCAAACCCAGCCCCAGACAAACTGTAGCAAAAAAATGGCCGCGTGTTGTGGTGGGCACCTGTGGTCCCAGCTACTCTGGATGCTCAGGCAAGAGAATCGCCTAGGCCCAGGAGTTGGAGGTTCCTGTGAGTTGTCTGATGCCATGGCACTCTATCGAGGGTGATAAAGTGAGACTCTGCCTTTACAAAAAAAAAAAAATAGTTAAAACATTAGCCAGGCATGGTGGCATACACGGGTAGTCCCAGTTACTTAGGAAGCTGAGGCAGGAGGATTTCTTGAGCTCCAGATGTGGATGTTAAAGTGAGTTATGATGATACCACTGCACTCCAGCCTGGACAACAGAGTAAAAAAAAATACTTTAACAATACTTTAAATAAATTTATTAAAACTACTTTTGTCAGTTAAATATTTCAGGGCTGAATTTTATTTAAATTAAAAAAAATGGTTTTCCTAGCTTATGCCTATTTTGGTAGTTCCCTAAAAATAATCCACAGTTATGTGAACCTGGAATTTTTCACTTTTTGTTAACAGGTATGGGTTACCAGAGGACATTTGGTTCCGTGGTCTGAATGTGTCTCCCAAAACTAATCCCTAATGCAACAGTGTTGAGGAATGTATAAATGCCATGATCGAGGGAGTGTGTTAAAAATGAGTACATTTTTTGTAACAGAAGGTTTGGCTTTCTCTTGCTCACTCTTGCTCTGTGTGGATCTCTCTTGTTCTTCCACTTTCTGCCACAAGATAATGAATATGAAGGTCTTGGCTGGAGACTTGGTCTTCCAGAATCATAAGCTAAATAAACTTCTATTCATTATAAATTACCCAGTCTGTCATATCCTGTTATAGCAACACAAAATTAACTAAGATATTTAGCTGAAAATATCAGGGAAAGAAAGCTGTAAGTTTTCAAACTTTTATTTTGTCCATTTATGTTTTCTGAGCCGTAGCTCAGTGTTACTATGATCCATGGATGGGGTCCCTACAGTTATCTAGTGAGATTTACAGAGCTACACTGGGGTCAAAATGCAGTCAATGATTGCATGTGGGAAATGGTCTTTGAGAGACTGGATCTGGCCTAGCACAGTTCAGGGAATGATGGAAGAAAAGACTATTAGAAGGAATTCTGATTTGGGTTCCAGGGTCCTGAGAATTTCCATCATTGCCTTTTTCATTGCCAGCATTTCAGAACTAGTCTAGATTTAGGAAGGGGGCACCCAGTAAGACCAGCCCATTCTCAAAAATCAAAGCAAGCCAGGGATCTTCAGCCTGGTCCTCCCCTAATAGGGAGACCACACAGTTTTCTTTGCCACTGTATGTCCCACTAACCCTGCAGCTGCAGATATGGAGGCTAAGTTGTCTACAGAGTGAGGTGGGAGAGTATAGAGTAACAATCAGTAATTAAAGGAGAGTTTTCAGATGCAGCATCAAAATGAAAACAGTAACAGAAATTAGGAGCTGGAGATTTGAAATTACTGCTCTGCTTTTGTAAGTCTAGACTTTCTTCTTGCTACTCAAACTTTCCAATAATAAAATATAAATCCAACTTAATTTTCTTTTTTGAGACACTCTCACTTTGTCATCCTTGGTAGAATGCTGTGGTGTCATAGCTCATAGCAACCTCAAACTCTTGGGCTCAGGCAGCTTCCTAAGTAGCTGGGACTACAGGCACCCATCACAACACCCCACTCATTTTTTGCTATGGGGTCTCACTCTTGCTCAGGCTGGTCTCCTGAGCTCAGGCAATCCACCTGTATCAGCCTCCCAGAGTGTTAGGATTACAGGTATGAGCCACTGTGCCTGGCCCCTAACTTAATTTTTTATCATCCCTAGTCTCTCTGCCCACGTCCAATTTAATTTTTTGAGAGAAAAACTATAA
The DNA here is from genome assembly GCF_000181295.1 of Otolemur garnettii. Classification (NCBI taxonomy): domain Eukaryota; kingdom Metazoa; phylum Chordata; class Mammalia; order Primates; family Galagidae; genus Otolemur; species Otolemur garnettii. The sequence goes on from NW_003852586.1 coordinate 2,936,406, forward strand.
CTATTTTTTAGTTTCAGTTTACTATGAAAATGACTTAAATGGCATAGAGAGCTTTCTAATGGGATAAAACCTGTGCATCTTCTTAACAGCTGGTGGATGATGTAATACAGGAAGTGAAAGGAAGTATAATAAAAAGAGGAAAAGGAGAAAGATGGGATGCTGGAAATCATAAATGATTAGAGTATGAGAAAAGCAGTCATGGACTCTGTGGCTGGAGAGTTTCATGGGAGAGAGAAATAAATGACTCTAGAAAATATGTAAAGATGGAAATATTTTTGTTAAATAATCATCTGGTTAATGATGTCTTTTACAGTTTTTTAAAAGTAAGCACATTTTAAAAAAGAAATCCAGTTTATTAGACACTGTAAGTTACTTTCTTCTGCTGATCTGTAACATCAAATTCATCTTCAACATGCCAAATATCAAATTATGTCTCTTTTTAAAAAAACTATAAAATGTAAAAATCTTGCTTAAACATTTCTAGTCAGACCTTTCTGCAGTTATCAGAATCACTGTACCACTGTAGCATTGCAATGGAGACCCTCTTATGTATATTCAAGTATGAGGCAGTGAATAGTGAATATGTAGATGAGGACAAGTAGAAGAAAAAATGTGTGGGCATGGGAAGAGAAGCCAATTTTGCTGCTAATTAGCTCTGAGCCTTAAACAAAAAATTTAACTTCTCTGGATCACAGCTTCCGTGTCTATGAAATGATGGGATGAATTAAATGACTTCTTATCTGAAGAGCTACAGTAAGCTTCAGACTACTGATTTCTATTCTTCTTATACTCTAATTTATTTAAAAAGCAATCTAATCATGACTCTCTGTCAAACAGTTTAATGGACTCTCATTGCTTTTGAGATTCCTTCTTTTGTTCTTTCAATGAACACTAAATATTTATTGAGTACCAGAAATGTACTAAGACATGACACAGAATGTCCTTCATAATAGGGCCTTTTAATTCTCAAGTCCTTAAAATACTCTCTACTCTAGTAATTTTGTTTATTCTCAGTTGTCTCAATACCCTATCATTTTTCTTATCATCTCAAACATTTTCAGTGACTGTACTCTGTGCTTGGAAGCCCTCCCTCCCCCTTGTTTATATGACAATGTCCTACTCATCCTTTAAGATACATCCTTTAAGTATACTTAATTTAAAATGATTCAACTTTAACAAGTAGTATGACTATTCACCAAAAGATGCTTATTCTGTATCATAAATTATAGTTGAGAAAAAGGCAGACAAACTACTACTCTTGTTAACTACTCTTGTTAATTACTCTTGTTAACTTTTTTGTATCAATACTTTGTATTGATCCTAAAGTTACAATGTAGTAAATAAATGTTCTATCCTCTTTTTCTTTTCACCATAAATTTACAACTAACAGTTAAAGTTTTGACAAAACTGTGTAACAGTCATGAAATGATCAGAATTTTATTTGCCAATTTTCACTCAAAGTAATTTAAAATTTTTCAAGGCTAAAATTATGATGTAGAACTTTATTATTAACCTTTAGAAAATATAAAACTGTTTTCACTGGCAAAAGTTCATTTTTATGAGGTAAGAAATATTTTGATTATAAGTAAACTCTTAGGACACAGAATGGAGATTTGAGAATCTAGTGTTATTTGTTGTTTTCTTGGATTGAGAGAAACAATAAAATATAATTGCAACTAAGAATTAAGTGGTTGATATAAAGGTAGTTTAGAAAATGTGGAAGTCTGTTCATTAATACAGAATTTTACAATTAAGGGCTCATCACAGACCTTAGAATTTATCCTACAGTAAAACCGTGTTTTTGTGAACATTGCTGCCACCTACCTACACATTGCAAGTATACTTTGTTAACTTTGTAATTATGATCTAGGATAGCAGGGGGCAGTCACAGTTGTTTCCGCCCGCAAAGGGGGAGCCAGAGCCCCCCCATTGTTATCCATCTCAGTCTTTAAGCACTCACACACACAGAGAATTCCAATCTTTTTCCTAAGCATTCCAACCTATTTCCTAATTATTTCAACCTATTTTCCAACCTGGGCAGCCTTGGTTTCCCACTCCAAGTGCCATGAACGGTACTCCGTAGGCATGAGGACTTCATTATGCTCCCCTCTGCTCTAGAGCAGGACCTTCTGACTGGCCTTACCTTGCCTCAGATGTCTCCCAGTGCAGGTGCCAGTTCCTCCTAGTGTCTGACTCCTTGAAGACTCACTGAGGGGGTTCTTTCACCACCCAGTCAAGGCATCCACACAGGGAGGCAAAACTGCCATCCCTGGAAAGTGGTTCACATTGTCCAGGCTGATCGGGCCCCCATGGGTATCAAGAGAGTTGGCGGCAACCACCAGGTGAGTTTGAGCCTGTGCTCTTCTCGGGTGGTCTCACATCCTGCTTAGGGAACCAGAAGTGTCACAGGAAGACAAGGCCCAATGGAGAGGAAGAATACCCAAATATCGTGTTTAACAGAGGAAGGGCTTTATTCCAGACAATGAAGTGACACAGGCAGACTAGAGTCCAAAATGGCCAAGCTTTCTGACTGGCTCAGTCTTCTCCTTTTACTCTCCAGTCAAAAATTCCTGCCCATGAGTACCTTTCTCACTGGTCAGTTTGAATCAAGCTGGAGAAGCCGGCTCTCACTTTTACAGAACTGCAGGCTTTTATAGAACTGGTGAGAGAGGATACCTGGGAAGTGTGACGTCTAGGAGAACAGAGGTCTTCTCAAGGAGACCCCAAGGATGCACTTGCGGAGTCTCCCAGATGGTGACTCAGCTCTTAGGAATTTGTAGAAAGTTAACTTCCTGAGAAAGGAAGAAATTTCTACTTCTGTGAAATCCTATAGTTCTCTTGGAGCTGGAGTAGTAATTCATTAAGGAGAAATGTTGATGCATTTTGCAGGTGGGATTTATAATAACAAACCTGGGGTTATAAATCAAGTTACTCCCATATTAATTAGCAATCCTATTTTAGAATACTAAAACAATGGTGGGCCTATTAAGTGCTAGAACAGGTACAGATGGAGCTGAGGAGTTTCCCTGGAAATTGTGGGGTCCCATAGCTCTGTTTTCATAGAATGCTACTCCATTTTCTCTCTTTAACACTTCATCTCCAACACCTTCTGTGCCCTGTATTCTACACCAGCACAAGCCATTGCATTTCAAGTTTCTCAAAATAAGTGTGGGAGGTGGGCAGCACCTGTGGCTCAGTGAGTAAGCACCAGCCCCATATAGAAAGGGTGGTGGCATTCGAACCCAGCCCATCCAAACTGCAACAAAAAATAGCTGGGCGTTGTGGTGGGCACCTGTAGTCCCAGCTACTCAGGAGGCTGAGGCAAGAGAATCACCTAAACCCTGGAGCTGGCGGTTTCTGTGAGCTGTGACCCAAAAACACTCTATGAAGGGTGACAGAAAAAGAAAAAAAAATTAGTGTAGGGGTGACTGTCTCCCATGGAAGCAGGAGGATATAATTTTACATGTAGGGCTTTACACGTATGATTGTGCTTGCTAAAGTTTCTAAGTGAGTGTTATTTGGAGCTCAGTTCTAGAGTCAGACTCCTTGGGTGAATACCAAACTCTGCCATTTATTGGTGGTGTGACCTTGAGCAAACAACTTAAGTCTCTGTGTTCCAGTGCCCTTGTTTATATAATAGGGATATTAATTGTTCTCTCACCAGTATAAATGCTTCAAATGCTTTTTGAAGCATTTACAGAATTTGGCACACTCAATAAATACTTGTTTTTATTATGTCTTTAAGATGTGACAGCACTAAATTATATACAGGATGGCCATAAAGTTCGTGTGCAATTTACACATGAACTTTTGTGGGCACCCTATATAATGCAGACTGATTTGACAAAACTGATAAACATAGTAAAAAAGTTCTTTATAATGACACTAACAGCTTTTTTTTAATATAAGAATTGATCTCTTCACAAAAACCAATAGCTTTATTAATGAATTGTTACTATGTTCTAGGCATTGGGCCTAGAGTTATTATTGACAGGAATAATTTAATTTTAACATGTCAACAACTTTAACATTCCCACTTTATAGGCAGGAGAACTGAGAATCATATAATTTAATTAATTTGCAGTAATGATGACAGAATTACTAGAATAGAGTGCAATGCAGGCACGTCTGATTTCAGAGTCAGAGTTATCATAAACCCTACCAAAAGTAAAAAAAAAAAATAAAATAATAATTGGCTTTAATAGGTGGTAGCATTTATTAAAGCATTAGAAATTTTTAAAAATTGTGAGCTCAGGCCAGGTGTGGTGGCTCACGCTTGTAATCCTAGCACGCTGGGAGGCCAAGGCAGGTGGATTGCTTAAGGTCATGAGTTCGAGACCAACCTGAGCAAAAGTGAGACCCCACCCCACTAAAAAGTAAAAGAACTGAGGCAAGAGGATCGCTTGAGCCCAAATTGCAGGTTGCCATGGCACTCTACCCGGGGCAACAGCTTGAGAATCTGTCTGAAAAAGAGAAACATTATTAGCCCAACTCCTGATTAATGTATTTATTCAGTAATTAATCTATTTCCTGATTAAAATTATCTTGTAATTTTTAATTAAATCATAGAAATAGGACACAGTTTGAAAGAATTATATGCTGGTCAAGTAAAAAGAAATCTTCAGAGCACCTCATTTATACTTCCAATCTATCATTTAGTAAACACTCAGAATGGTGCCACAATTTTGCCCTAGAAGACACAGCTAGCTGGTCAGTGGCTGGGCAGGATTTAGGACTCCTGGTATAGAATTCTTTACAGGGTTAGGGTTAGGGGTTAGGGTTAGGGTTAGGGTTGGGTTAGGGTTAGGGTTAGGCTTAGGGGTTAGGG
>NW_003852587.1:0-1820 GCF_000181295.1 Otolemur garnettii
TTGCCTTTTTAGCTCTTTAGTTCTTTGAAAAGTCTCCATACTAGTTTTAGGTTTTATTTAAGGAATCCTTCTTTAGCCTGTGGACAAAAAAGTTTTATAATATAATTTCATAATACATGTCATATATGTAGCCCAATGTGTGTATGTGTGTATCTGTAATATTTTAAGCTTTAAAGATTTGCTTTCCACATTTGGGTCTTTTATTTTATTATTATTTTTTTTATTTTCAGAGAGAGTTTCATTATGTTGCCCCTGGTAGAGTGCTGTGGCATCATAGCTAACAGCAACCTCAAATTCTTGGGCTTAAGCAATTCTCTTGCCTCAGCCTCCCAAGTAGCTAGGACTACAGGCGCCCGCCACAATGCCTGGCTATTTTTCTACTGCAGTTCTCGTTCTTGTTTAGCAGGCCCAGTTTGGGTTCGAACCTGACAACCTCAGTATTTGTGCCCTGGTGCCCTAACCCCTGAGCCACAGTCACCAAGCCACATCCTTAGGTCTTATAGACATGTAAAATTTTATATTTTATGTATGGTAAGGTAGAGGTCCAATTCAAATTTTTTATGTGGATACTTTTTTCTTTTTTTTTTTTTCTTGAGACAGTGTCTTACTATGTCCCCCTGGGTAAAGTGCCATGGCGTCACAGCAAACTCCAACTTTTGGGCTTAAGGGATTCTTTGCTCCAGCCTCCCAAGTAGCTGGGACTATAGGCACTCACCACAATCCTTTTCTATTTTTTTTTCTTGCAGTTGCTTAATTGGCTTGGGCCTGGTTCGAACCCACCACCCTGGGGGTATGTGGCTGGCACTGTAACCACTATACAACAGGCACCAAGCCAGATACTTTTTTCTTTTTAAGAGATATCACTCTGTCACCCACGCTACAGTGTAGTGGCATAATTATAGCTCACAGCAACCTCAAACTCCTGGGCTCAAGTGATCTTCTTACCTCAGCCTCCTGAATAGCTGGCACCACAGGTGTGCACAACCACACCTGCGTAATTTTTTGATTTTCAGTAGAGACTGGGTCTTAGTCATCGTCAGGATGGTCTGGAACTCCTGAACTTAAGAAATCCTCTTATATTGCTTCCCAAAGTGCTGAGATTATAAGCATGACCCAGTTCACCAGCCCACAAAGATACCAGGGGACCACTTTGTTGACCCAAGCATGGGCACGCTGTGGACACCGAGGGAGGGCTGGTCCCAGCGTCCCCAAGGCAGGCATCGGTGGGCCAGTGCCCAGCACTTTAGGCCTGACATGACAAGGGAAGCACTGGTTGTCGGTTCTGCCTGGATGTCTCAGCATTCCTGCAGGCTGTGGGTGTTGGCAGCAGGAGGCACTGAGGAGCTCTCGGTGGGAGCTAATTGGTGACAGCCACCAGCCTTGGGAGAAGGGGTAGCAGAGCCGGTAAACACAGGGCACTTCTCCCTCCTCAGAGGGCTTCCTGGATCCTGAAGCCTGGCCATGGGCCCCTGGACGGCGCCTCCCCTGCCAGTGCCATGGCCCTAGACAGCCTTTCCAAGACATGGCCACAGCCACCCCCAGCCTTCAGCATCTGCCACCCTGATGAGCTTGACCCCCTCGGACTGGCAGCCAGACCCTGCACCAGCACGAAGACGGTGAAAGAGTCGCTCAAGGCTCAGGTGATCATCAGCGTGTTTGAGCAACAAGCTGTTTGGGGTAAATGTCCCTGGGGTCCAGTGTACATCTTTGGCTCCCTGGGTGTGTTGCGTGCTGAGGGCTGAGCTCGGGGCTTTCAGGGTCTTCGTGACCAGAACGACATAACCCTGACCCATCAGGCAGTTTCTCAACCTCCACCACAC
>NW_003852587.1:2919-3276 GCF_000181295.1 Otolemur garnettii
CCTGAGTTATCAGTGGTCTCTTCCCGTCCTGTGATGCCCTTGCCCTTGCCACTGTCGTCTAAGTGCTCCTCATGGCTGCCGGTGTGCTTGCTGGTGTCAGTGAGACGGTCCACGGCACCCGCCGATGTGGCTTAATAGAAGCCAAAGAATGGATTTGAGCCGGCTTCCTCCTCCTCCCCCAAGATGGCCCCGAGATCCATGGAACAAGTCCTCACAGCCCTTCATCTTCCTTTGGCATGGGACTCCTTCACTTACAGCCCAGAGCCACCTGTGCGCAGGCGCTCTAGCTAGAGCCATCCACACCCAAGGGGAGGGAGTCCAGGGCACAGAGGGACGGTGGATTTTTCTTTGTCTAGC
>NW_003852587.1:3426-18451 GCF_000181295.1 Otolemur garnettii
GCTTCTGGCCCAGTTCCTTCATTGCTTCTGTGAACTGCTGAAAGGTGATGGTTCCGGCATCCTTGGCCTTGACTTTGTTGAACACAGTGTCCACATCTGTGGAGGTGACCGTCTTGCCATCGGTGATGCCACAGTCCTGGCACAGCTTGGAGAAGTTCTTGTTGTTTATTTCAGCGCCACTGCTTGAGGAGTCTCCAAGGACAGCGAACCGCTGGAATGTTTTCTCTGCTTCGGATGCCATGGTCAGCTAGAGGTTAGGGGTGGGCAGTGTGGGGGGAGTGTCAATAGGGAGCAGAGAGGGGAAAGGAGGATGGACAAGGAATGAGGATGAAGGTTAACATTAAATCAGTGGGCAAGAGAAACAAATCCCCTTGTCCCTGCTGCCCCCTCCCCTGTACCCCTCACCCCCATGAACCTGCCACAGCCACAAGAGGAGCCTCCCCTTCCCAGCACTGGGAATGCCAGGTGGATCCCAGGTACTGACTCCTCCCCCATTCCCCCACCACTTTTGTGTACCTAAGAGTGGCCGGATGGTCTCTGAGCCTTCCTCACCTTCGTGTGTGTGCAGATATGTGCAGGAGGCAGCTGGCTGGGGAGACTGAGTGGCAGTCAAGGAGTCAGAGGGGAGGCCAGGCAACCTTCTGTGACCTCAGCAATGCCTATGTGACATCATTCCTGGCCTTAGCTTCAGTCCCTGCCTTGGGAGGAGGGCTTAGGGTCTCCCTACCTTGCCTAGTGAACTGAAGCAGCTGCCAAACTTCTGACTTTTCAGATGACCAAACTTCTTAAATCTCCCTACATGACTTAGCCCACCTAAAGCAACTTCAATGCCATTGACTGTGCTTGGAACTTCTTTCCAAAAAAAATTTAATTCATGATCTTTAAAAAATTTTGAGGCACACCAGTTGAAAATCACGGCTCTAGGGGGAATCAGGGCCTGATGCTGGCAGCCAGGCTCAGTGACAGTGTGAAGACCATTCCCAGGCCATGCCCTCCACCACGCTCCCATCAGCCGGCCATAAACAAAGTGCTTAGGTTGAGTCATTTTAAAACTGTAAATAAATTCCGTCTACCCTTGCTTCACTTGAGCTATCATGATAGGTGTAAAATCACTATTTTCACATAGGCATTAATTTAAGGCATCATAATGAAGAAAATGTCATGTATGGTACACTCAAATGGTGTAGTGCCACCAGGAGTATGGGCCATAGGCACATACCTATGGGGGAAGGAAGAGGAATTGAGTGGGATTTCGGGAAGGAGGCGGTGCTCAGTATGCATGCTCCCCCCACTCAGCGCTGGTGACCAGCCCTGGTTCCCAGACTTCATCCATGAGAACTGAGCTTGGGATGTTGAACAAGTTGCTCCAAGATACTCAGATGAAAAAGGGAGCACTCAGAGCATACACAGCCTGGACTCCGCTTCTATACCCTGCCACCATCTCTGCAAGCAGGAAACTCCAGGGAAGGACACATGCTGTGGAGACTGAGCCATAGAATTGTCCCTTCAATGTTTCCTCAACCAAGTTCAGTAACAACTCAGTCAACAGTATTGATTGCCCTTTAGATTCTGTTCTTCAAAATTGATTCAGGCCAGGCATGGTGGCTCATGCCTATAATCTTAGCACTCTGAGAGGCTGAGGTAGATAGATGGCCTGAGCTGGGTTCAAAACCAGCCTCAGCCAGAGCAAGAACCCGTCTCTAAAAATAGCCAGGTGTTGTGGCAGGTGCCTGTAGTCCCAGCTACTTGGGAGGCTGAGGCAAGAGACTTGCTTGATGCCAAGAGTTTGAGGTGGTTGTGAGCTGTGAAACCAGCACTCTACTAGGGGAAGTGAGACTCTGTCTCAAAAAATAAAAATCAATTCAAAGAAACATAATTACTGTATTAAAATTATGAGCCTTTATTTTGTGTTTCTTAGTAGATGCCACCATATTTCTTTCAGTACTGGGAGCAATGTTTGAAAATGCCAGCTCCCTTAATGCACACAATTTAACTCTGGGTATGACATTTTTTAAATCTGCTAACTAACAGGTCAATATAACACCTCCAGTATGTTATTTTACATTTAACTTATATTTTCTTGATATCTCAGTAGATATTTTTCAAAAAGAATGTTTTTGAGACAGAGTCTCTGCTGCCCCAGGGTAGAGTGCAGTGACATCATCATAGCTCACAGCAACCTCAAACTTCTGTCCTCAAGTGATCCTTCTGTCTGAGCCTCCCCATTAGCTGGGAGTATAGGCATGCATCATCACATCTGGCTAATTATTGTACTTTTTCTAGAGATGGGGTCTTGCTCTTGCTCAGGCTGGTCTCCAACTACTGGCCTTAAGCAATCCACCACCTTGGCCTCCCAGAATGCTAGGATTACAGGTGTGAGACACCTGTGAATCCAGCCAATGTTAACATTTTATATTAGAAATATATGTATTATATATATAAGAAATATATTAACTCTTTGTACATGTATATCATATTTGCTGCAAAATGTCTTTCCTTTCTCACGTTATGGTCTACAACGTTTTCGTATAAAAACTGTGTAAGGCCGATTAGGGACGAGCAAGATGGCAGCCAACTAACAGCTTCCTTGCAATTGGGCACGGTGATTCCAGGGAGAGGAGATACAGGCATCTCTGGCTGGTGAGATTGGCCCAAAAACATCCCTTTGGAGACACAGGGAGTAAGCGAGGGACTTCTGGACCCCACAAGGATGATAAAAGCAGTAGAGAACTGGGACATGTTTGCGTGTGTTTGTTGGGTCTAATCCCGCCAGCACCTGTAAATACAGCAGCTGCAGGATTGCAAACTGGAAAGGCCTTACCTGTGAGTTGTTTGGGTACTTTTTTGGACTTGGCACTCAGTTGAACTACCTGGGAGAACTTAGGGAAGAGTGTGGAGGACTTTAAGCATTGTCTACGGCCCCAGACTAAGTTGCTGAGCCAGACGGAGCTAATTAGTGTTCAGCTGTGGGCTGCATGGAGCCAGTGACAAGTGCTTTCCTGGGAAAGCTTCTGCTTAGCCCAGGTTGGCAGTTTAAAGTGCCTTTTAAGCCAGCTGCGGTGAGATGTAGGCTCTCTACCCTACGTGGTTTGAGAAATCAGCAGTGGCCTCCAGTCTCCATTTCTCTATAGCCGTATAAGCATTGTGATTAACATCTCATACTCCAGAAGATCACCTGTTGCCCAGACAATATTCAGCAGGACATATATAGTGCTTTGGTTTTTTGTTTTGTTTTGTTTTGTGTTTTTTTGTCTGTTCAGTTGTTTTTTTGTTTTTGTTCTTCTTTTTTTTTTTTAATTTCAACATTTTTCTTATAGATATTTCTTTTCTTTTCTTTCTTCATTTTTCTAGTTTAAATATCATTTTCCATTGTTGCCCTTTTTTAACAATTAGAACTTCATTTCTGCTCCTGTTTCTACCCTTATTACTGGGCTTTTTACCCAATCTTATCCTGCAAAGTTTTTTGTTTGCTTGTTTTGGTTTGACTTATAGCATTTTTGTCTTTCCTCTCTACTTGGTGGAGGTGGGGTACTGTGTCTGAAAGGCTAGCAATGAGCTGCTGACCTCAAGGGAACAACCCAACCTGGCACCCCCAGAGGTTGGAGGTTCCTAAGGTTGAGTCAAAGTACCCTACTGTACACCTATATTGCTCCTGTCTCCCTCTTTCTGTGCCTCTCTTCTCTTTGTTAATATTCCAGTTAACCCAATCCCTCTCCTTTCTCTGTTTCCTCCCTCCCATCTTTTTTTTCCCCTTTATTCTCTTCCTGTTCTTCAATCTTCTTATCCTTCTGGTCCTGTACCAAAATTTATCACTTTAGATGCCTACATTAGAAAAACAGAAAGAGAGTATATCAACAAACAAGCCATCTTATGGAATTGGAAAAAGAAGAACAATCTAATCCTAAATCCAGCAGAAGAAAAGAAATATACAAAATTAAATCAGAGATCAATGAAATTGAAAACAAAGAAGCATTCAGAAAATTAATGAAACAAGGGTTTGGGTTTTAAAAAAATAAATAAAATACATAAACCTTTGCCCGGACTAACTAGAAACAGAAAAGTAACATCTCTAGTAACCTCAATCAGAAATAATAAAGGAGAAATAACAACTGATGCCACAGAGATACAAGAGATCATCTCTGAATACTACCAGAAATTCTATGCTCTGAAATTTGACAACGTGAAGGAAATCGATCAATATTTGGAATCATACCCTCTCCCTAGACTTAGCTAAGAAGGAATAGAGGTCCTGAACAATCCGATTTCAAGTACTGAGATTAAAGAAACAATAAAAAATCTTCCAACCAAAAAATGCCCTGGTCCAGATGGTTTCACACCAGAATTCTATCAAACCTTTAAGGAAGAGCTTATTCCCATACTCCACAAATTATTCCAAAAAATTGAGAAGGAAGGGATCTTCCTCAACATGTTCTGTGAAGCAAACAGCACCCTGATACCAAAACCAGGAAAAGAGTCAATTAAAAAGGAGAATGTCAGACCAATTTCACTAATGAATATAGATGTAAAAATTCTCAATAAAATCTTAGCCAATAGGTTACAGCTTATCATCAAAAAGGTCATACATCATGATCAAGTAAGTTTCATCCCAGGGATGCAAGGTTGATTTAATATACGCAAGTGTATAAACGTTATTCACCCTATCAACAGAAGTAAAACCAAAAACTATATGATCCTCTCAATCCATGCAGAAAAAGCATTCGATAAAATCCAGCATCCTTTTCTAATTAGAACACTGAAGAGTATAGGCATACGTGGCACATTTCTGAAACTGATCGAAGCTATCCATGACAAACCCACAGCTAATATTTTACTGAATAGAGTAAAACTGAATGCTTTTCCTCTCTGAACTGGAACCAACAAGGTTGTCCTCTGTCACTATTACTATTGAACATAGTGCTGGAAGTTCTGGCCAATACCATTAGGCAAGACAAGGAAATAAAGGGTATCCAAATGGGAGCAGAGGAGGTCAAACTCTCCCTTTTTCCTGACGATATGATCTTATGCTTAGAGCACCCCAAAGACTCAACCATAAGACTCCTGGAAGTCACCAAAAAATTAAGTAATGTCTTAGGATATAAAGTCAATGTCCACAAGACAGTAGCCTTTGTATACGCCAATAACAGCCAAGAGGAGAGACTAATTAAGGACACAACTCCCTTCACCATAGCTTCAAAGAAAATGAAATACCTAGGAATAAACCTAACAAAGGAGGTGAAAGACCTCTATAAAGAAAATTATGAAACTCTAAGAAAGGAAATAGCAGACGATATTAAGAAATGGAAGAACATACCATGCTCATGGCTTAGAAGAATCAACATTGTTAAAATGTCCATACTTCCCAAAGTACAGGCCAATATCTTCCAGTGTTTTTCCTATACTTTCTTTGAAGATTTTTATTGTTTCATGCCTTACATTAAAGTCCTTTATCCATCTTGAATCAATTTTTGTGGGTGGGGAAATGTGTGAGTCTAGTTTCAGTTGTTTACATGTGGATATCCAGTTTTCCCAGCACCATTTATTGAATAGGGAGTCTTTCCCCCAAGGTATGCTCTTGTTTGGTTTATCTAAGATTAGGTTATTGTAAGATGTTAGTTTCATTTCCTGGTTTTCTATTTGATTCCAAATGTCTATGCCTCTATTTTTGTGCCAGTACCATGCTGTCTTGACCACTATGGCCTTGTAGTACAAGGCCAATATTTTCCATTGGGAAGTATGGACATTTTAACAATGTTAATTTTACCTATTCAATTGCCATCCGTATTAAAATAACAACATCATACTTTCAAGCTTTGGAAGAAATGATTCTGCATTTTGTATGGAACCAAAAAAAAAAATCCCATATAGCTAAGGCAATTCTTAGTAATAAAAACAAAGGGAAGTATAGACATTTGAACAATGTTGATTCTACCTATTAGGTGGAATGAATCTACAATTAGGTGTTTGTAAGATGTTTGTTTCTGGGAAAAACACTGGAAGATACTGGCCTGGGGAAAGACTTCATGAAGAAGACTGCCATGGCAATTCCAACAACAACAAAAATGAACAAATGGGACTGAATTGAACTGAAAAGCTTCTATACATCTAAGGAGACAACAACCAAAGCAAATAGACAACCTATACAATGGAAAAGGATATTTGCATATTTTGAATCAGACAAAAGCATGATAACTAGGATCTATAGAGAACTCAAATTAATCCACTTGAAAAAAGCCAACAATCTCATCTATCAATGGGCAACAGACATGAATAGAACCTTCTCTAAGGAAGACAGACGAATGGCTAACAAACATATGAAAAAATCCTCATCATTGCTAATTATTAGAGAAATGCACATCAAAACCACCCTGAGATACAATCTAACCCCTGTGAGAATGGCCCACATCACAAAATCTCAAAACTGCAGATGCTAGCATGGATGTGGAGAGAACGGAACACTTTTACACTGCTGGTGGGACTGCAAACTAATACAACCTTTTTGGAAGGAAGTATGGAGAACCCTCAACTCAAGCTAGACCTCCCATTTGATCCTGCAATCCCATTACGGGGCATCCACCCAGAAGGAAAAAAATCCTTTTATCATAAAGACACTTGCACTAGGCTGTTTATTGCAGCTCAATTACAATCACCAAAATGTGGTAACAGCCTAAATACCCACCAACCCAGGAATGGATTAACAAGCTGTGGTATATGTATACCACGGAATGCTATTCAGCCATTAAGAAAATGGAGACTTCACAACCTTTGTATTCACATGGATGAAAGTGGAACACGTTATTCTTAGTAAAGTATGACAAGAATGGAGAAGCATGAATCCTATGTACTCAATTTTGATATGAGGACAATTAATGACAAGGGGAAGGGGTGAGCAGAGAGAGGAAGAAGGAGGGAGAAGGGATTAGCAGAGAGAGGGAAGGAAGAAGGGAGGAGGGGTCTTGGTGTGTGCCACACCTTTTGGGGGCAAGACACGATTGTAAGAAGGACATTACCTAACAAATGCAGTCAGTGAAACCTGGTTTCTTGTACCCTCAATGAATCCCCAACAATAAATTAAAAAAAAAAAAAAGATGCCTGCCTCATCCTGTGGCTTGCCTTTTTAGCTTCTTAGTCATGTCTTTTGACAAATCTGAATTATTAAGATCCGAAATTCTAGTTGCTAATTCTTTGTCAGTTACATGTGCCACTAGTGTCCTCTCCAGGTCAGTGGCTTATCTTTATTTCTTTTTGTTATGCGGACTTGTGTAAACAGAACTTTTTCATTTTCAGTTTGAATGGAGTCAATATTATCAATCCTTTTCTTTTGTAGTTTATTCATTAAGGTTTTATTTATTTTTAATTTTATTATTATTATTATTTGAGACAGAGTCTCACTTTGTCACTCTTGAAAGAGTGTTATGCCATCACAGCTGACAGCAACCTCAAACTCTTGGGCTTAAACGATTCTTTTGCCTCAGCCTCCCAAGTAGCTGGGACTACGGGCATCTGCCACCATGCCCAGCTATTTTTAGAAACAGGGTCTACCTCTGGCTCAGGCTGTTCTCTAACCTGTGAGCTCAAGCAATCCACCTGACTTGGCTTCCCAGAATGCTGGGGCTACAGGAGTGAGCGGGTGAGCCACTGCACCTGGCCGCAAGTGCCGTTTTTATAAAATGTCTTTTTTTCCTTTGGGTAAATAGTAAAGGGATTGCAGGATCAAATGGTAGGTCTCCTTTTAGTTCTTTGAGGAATCTCCATACTAATTTGGGGTTTTATTTAAGGAATCCTTCTTTAGCCTGTGGACAAAAAGTTGTATAATATAATTTTATAATATATATTGTCAGGATCTGCTTCTGGCACCACTTGTCAGGGGCCCGGGACTGGCCAGGTCTCCAGCCCAGCTTATGTAGGTTCAGGATGCGGACCACTAAACTTCCTTGCTCAGGAACAGTTTCTCTTAGGTGCTTGAGGGCTATCTTCTTTAGCTAGAGAGAGAGAGTGTGTGTGTCTTAGAGAGAGTAAAGCAGTCTTCTTAGAACAGATAGATCTTGGCCTTTAGCAGAGCTTGGTAATCTTCAGCAGAGAGATGCCATGCTGGCCTTCTGCAGGCAGGAGAGGAGACAGAGTCAGAGTAAGCATGTCTGTGATAGAACGTGCATGCTTTTTGTCCGCCTTCTCCTCCAGCCTAAGATAAGGCTGAGCTCGTGCCTCTCAACACCACAGGTGTAGAGACTGCCAGTTCACCAATGCTCTCATCTCGCGAGCTCTCATGCTTGTTAGAAATCTCTCTCCATGCGCTTTTCACCAAGGTGTTCCATTACAGGTATTTCTTATAACTCTCACTCCTCCTAGCCATAAGCTATACGGGCTGCTACAATATATCACATAGGGAACTCAATGTGTGTGTGTGTGTGTGTATATTTGTAATACTTTAAGCTTTAAAGATTTGCTTTTCACATTTAGGTCTTTTATTTTATTATTTTTTTTATTTTGTGAGAGAGTTTCATTATGTTGCCCTTGGTAGAGTGCTGTGGCATCATAGCTAATAGCAACCTCAAACTCTTGGGCTTAAGCAATTCTCTTGCCTCAACCTCCCAAGTAGCTAGAACTACAGGCCCCTGTCACAACACCTGGCTATTTTTCAATTGCACTTGTCATTCTTGTTTAGCCACTCCAGCTTGGGTTCGAACCCGACACCCTCAGTGTATGTGCCCTGGTGCCTTAAGCACTGAGCTACAGGTACCAAGCCATGTACTTAGGTCTTTTATACATGTAAAACTTTATTTCTTATGTATGGTAAGGTAGGAATCTAATTCAACTTTTCTTATATAGATACTTTTCTCTTTCTTTTTTTTTTTTTTTTGAGACAAAGTCTTACTATGTCACCCTGGGTAGAGTGCCATAGAGTCACAGCAACCTCCAAGTTTTGGGCTTAATCGATTCTCTTGCCTCAGCCTCCCAAGTGGCTGGGACTAAGGGTACTCACCACAATGCCCAGCTCTTTTTTTTGTTGTTGTTGCAGTTCCTTAATTGTCCCGGGCTGGGTTTGAACCTGCCACACTCGGGGTATGTGGCCAGTGCTGTAATCACTCTACTACAGGCGCCAAGCCAGATACTTTTTTCTTTTTAAGAGATAAGATGAAACTATCACCCGGGCTACAGTGTAGTGGCATCATCATAGGTCACAGCAACCTCAAACTCTGGGGCTCAACTGATCCTCTTACCTCAGCCTCCCGAGTAGCTGGTACTACAGGTGTGCACAACGACTGGGTAATTTTCTGATTTTCAGTAGAGACTGGGTCTTAGTCATTCCCAGGCTGGTCTGGAAGTCCTGAGCTCAAGGGATCCCCTCACATCGCTTCCCAAAGTGCAGGGATTATAGGCATGAACCACCCACCCTCCACTCCCATCACCCAGGGATACTGGGGGACTACTGTGTTGATCAGAGCATGGGCACGATGTGGACATTGAGGGAGGGCTGCTCCGTGAGTCCATAAGGCTGGCATCAATAAGCCAGTGCCCAGAACCTTAGGCCTGATGTGGCAAGGGAAGTGTTGGTTGGTGGTTCTGCCTGGATTTCTCAGCATTCCTGAAGGATGTGAGTGTTGGCAGCAGACGGCACTGAGGAGCTCTCATTGGGAGCTGATTGGCGACAGCCACCAGCCTTGGGAGAAGGTGTAGCAGAGCCGGTAAACACAGGGCACCTCTCCCTCCTCAGAGACCTTCCCGGCCCCTGAAGCCTGGCCATGGGCCTTGTGATGGCACCTCCCCTGCCAGTGCCGCAGCCCTAGACAGCCTTTCTAAGACATGGACACAGCCACCCCCTGCCTTCAGCATCCGCCACCCTGGTGAGCCTGACCCCCTGCAGATTAGCAGCCAGACCCTGCACCAGCACCTAGATGTTGAAAGAGTCTCTCAAGGCTCAGAGCATCATCAGCATGATTGAGCAACAAGCTGTTTGGGGCAAACGTCTCTGGGGTCCAGGTGTACGTCTTTAGCTCCCTAGGTGTGTTGCGTGCTGAGGGCTGAGCTCAGGGCTTTCAGGGTCTTCATGACCGGAACCACGAAACTCTGACCCATCAGGCAGTTTCTCAACCTTCATCACACACAGCCGCCTTTTTTCACTCCCAGCCTCCCCAGCCTCCATCGTCTATCACTCTGCAGTCTGTGTCACCAGGGACACATGTCCCCTTGTCTCTGCTGTCCCCTCCCCTGTTCCCCTCACCCCCATGCCACCTGCCAAAGCCACAACATGAGCCTCCCCTTCCCAGCACTGGGAATGCCAGGTGGGTCCCAGATACCGACTCCTCCCCCATTCCCCCACCACTTTTGTGTACCTAACAGTGGCCGGATGGTCTCTGACCCTTCCTCGCCTTCGTGTGTGTGCAGATATGTGCAGGAGGCAGCTGGCTGGGGAGACTGGGTGGCAGTCAAGGAGTCAGAGGGGAGGCTAGGCAACCTTCTGTGACCTCAGCAATGCCTATGTGACATCATTCCTGGCCTTAGCTTCAGCCCCTGCCTTGGGAGGAGGGCTTAGGGTCTCCCTACCTTGCCTAGTGAACTGAAGCAGCTGGCAACCTTCTGACCTTTTCAGATGACCAAAGTCCTTAAATCTCCCCTCCCTGACTTAGCCCACCTAAAGCAACTTCAAAGCCATTGACTGTGCTTGAAGTTCTTTCCAAAAAAAAATTAATTCATGATCTTTAAAAAATTTTGAGGCACACTGGTTGAAAATCACTGCTGTAGGGGGAATCAGGGCCTGATGCTGGCAGCCAGGCTCAGTGACAGCATGAAGGCCATTCCCAGGCCATGCCCTCCACCACACTCTATGCTCCCGTCAGCCAGCCATAAACAAAGTGCTTAGGTTGAATCACTTTAAAACTGTAAATCAATTCTGTCTACCCTTGCTTCACTTGAGCCAAGAGAGTTTAAAATCACTATTTTCACATAGACATTAATTTAAGGTATCATAATGGGAAAAAATGTCATTTAAGTTACACTCAAACAGTCTAGCCCCACCAGGAGTGTGGGCCATAGGCACACACCTATGGGGGAGGAGGAGGAATTGAGTGGGATTTCAGGAAGGAGGCGGTGCTCAATGCGCATGCTCTCCTCACTGAGCCCTGGCGACTAGCGGCTAGCGATGGTTCCCGGACTTCATCCATGAGAACTGAGTTTGGGAGGTTGAACAAGTTGTTCCAAGATACTCAGATGAAAAAAGGAGCACTCAGGACGTACACAGCCTGGACTCGGCTTCTACCCTTTGCCACCAGCTCTGGGGGCAGGAAATGCCACAGAAGGACACGTGCCATGGACACTGAGCCATAGAATTGTCCCTTCAATGTTTCCTCAACCAAGTTCAGTAACAACTCAGTCAACAGTATTGATTGCCCTTTAGATTCTGTTCTGAAAATCGATTCAGACAGGGTGTGTTGGCTCGTGCCTGTAATCCTAGGACTCTGGGAGGCCCAGGCAGATGGATTGCCTGAGCTGGGTTCAAAATCAGCCTCAGCTAGAGCAAGACCCCGTCTCTAAAAATAGCCAGGTGTTGTGGCAGGTGCCTGTAGTCCCAACTACTTGGGGGGCTGAGGCAAGAGACTTGCTTGATGCCAAGAGTTTGAGATGGTTGTGAGCTGTGAAACCAGCACTCTACTGGGGTGAGAAAGTGAGGCTCTGTCTCCCCCTCAAAAAAAAAATCAATTCAAAGAAACATAATTACTGTATTAATATTATGAGCCTTTATTTTTCTGTTTCTTAGTAGATGCCACTATATTTCTTTAAGTATTGGGAGCAATGTTTGAAAATGCCAGCTCCCTTAATGCACACACTTTAGCTCTGGGTATGACATTTTTTAAATCTGCTAACAGGTCAATATAACACCTCCAGTATGTTATTTTACATTTAACTTATACTTTCTTGATCACTGAGATTTTTTCAAAAAAATTCTTTTTGAGACAGAGTCTCACTCTGCTGCCCCAGGGTAGAGTGCAGTGGCATCATCATAGCTCACAGCAACCTCAAACTCCCGGGCTCAAGTGATCCTTCTGTCTGGGCTTCCCCAGTAGCTGGGACTATAGGCATGCACCACCACACCTGGCTACATATTCTATTTTTTCTAGAGATGGGGGTCTTGCTCTTGCTTAGGCTGGTCTCCAACTACTGGCCTTAAGCAATCCACTGCCTTGGCCTCCCAGAGTGCTAGGATCACAGGTGTGAGACACCTGTGAGTCCACCCAATGTTAATATTGTATATAAGTAATGTATGTATTAAGTCGTAGCTTCTGTGTAACCGGGGGCAGTGACAGTGTGGAGAGAAGACTCCAGGCATGTCTGGCCGGTGGGTTTTGCCCAGAGGCTGTCTTGTGGTGACCCAGGAAGTCAGGGAGAGACTTCTGGACCCCAGAAGGAGGACAGAAGCAGTGGAAATCCAGCAAGGAGTGGGTGCCCGGTTGTTTGGCCAGAGGCTGCCTGCAGCTGTACCTATAGCTACAGTGAGACTGCAAGCGGGAAGAACCTTGCCTGGGGGCTGTTTTTGGTTTTCTGGACTTGGGCACTCCATTGAACTGCCTTGGGAGACCTTGGACCTGTGTGCGGATAACTTTGGGCACTATCTGGTGCCCCAGACTGAGGCGCTGAGCCTGTAAGGAGCTAATGCCATTCAGCTGTGGGCTGCCCTCACAGCAATTGAGGGGGAGCTGCCCTGACGTGTTACAGCCCGGGGATAGGCTGGGAGACCTTGGGTGAGTAATCTAGTGACTGATCTGCCGAAAGGTGGGGGCTGAGATGCTGGGAAAGTGTGGAGATCCAAGTGTTTGGCAGATTAACAGCCTTGGTCCTCAGGGGCATTGAGGGAAACTGGATTTGCCGTGCTGGATAAGAGGGCAGCCATGCCAGGAGAGATCCCAGGGATAAGTACTTTCCTTGGAAAGCTTCTGCTTGGCCAGTGTTCATGGTCTGCAGTGCCTTTTAAGTGGCCTGAGGAAACTTTTGGGCTCCTAAGCCTGTGGGGTCTGTGAAATCAGCTCAGACCTCTAGTCTCCATCTTGTAGAGCTATATCAACATTGGGATTAACTTCTCATCCTTCAGAAGATCACCTGTTGCCCAGACAATATTTACCAAGATATATATACTGTTCTCTGTTTTGGTTTTGGGGTTTTTTTCTTTATTTTAATTTCAGCATTTTTTTTGACATTTTTCTTCTTCTTTTTTTTTCATTATTCTAGTTTAAATACAATCTTCCATTTTTGCCTTCTTTATGAACTGGAATGTTATTTTTGCCAGTTTTTCTGCACCTATTATTTGTGTTTTTACCCCGAATTTTATCCTATTAAGGTTTTTGCTTCTTTGTTATGGTTTGATTTATAGTATTTTTGTCTTTTCTCTCTCCCTGGTGGAGGTGGGGTACTGTGTCTGAGCCAGCTGGCAAAGAGCAGTTGACTTCAAGGGAATAACCCAACATGGAACCCCTAGAGGTTGGGAGTGTCTAAGGGTGGGTCATAGTACCCTATATACACCGATATTACTCCTGTTTCTTTCTTTTGGTGCCTTTCTTCTTTTGGTCAGTACTTCCTCTTACTCACCCCATCTTCTTTCTCTCTCTCTCTCTCTTTAATCCCTTTTTTCTTTTTTCTTTCTTTTTCTTTCTTTTTTATTTTATTTTTATTTTTTGAAGTTTTTGGCCAGGGCTGGGTTCGAACTCGCTGCTTCTGGCATATGGGGCCAGCACCCTACTCCTTTGAGGCACAGGTGCTGCCCTCTTTCTTTTTATTTTTCTTAAATCTTTTTTCCCTTCTTACTCCTCAATCTTCTCATCTTTCTGGTCTTGCACCAAAAGGACTCATTAAAACTTCAGGCCAGTGGCATAATAACTTAGAGCAAGAAGAAGGCAAAGGAAAATTAGGAAAAGGAAACAGATATAAGAAAGCACTCATGAAGAAGAATCAGCAGAAAAATCCTGGCAACGTGAAATGCCAGTCCAGAGTAACCCCTTTTTGGGATCGCGAGGGAGCTACAGCAGAGGAGTCCTCCTATACAGAGATGTTAGAAATGACAGAAAGGGAATTTGGGATACATATGATGACAAGAATGAAGGAAATTGCTGAGAAAGTGGATAACAACCAAAAGGAAATTCAAAAACAGAATCAAATAAGAGATGAACAATACGAAGAATACAGAAAGGGTATAGCAGAGCTGGAGGAACTGAAGCAGTCAATTAGGGAACTTAAAGGTGTAATAGAAAGTATTAACAACAGATTAGACCACGTTGAAGTAAGAATCTCAGAGGTAGAGGATAAAGCTCTCAAGATAAACCAGATTGTTAAAGTGGATGAAAAAAAGAGAGAGAAAGCAGAATGTTCATTGATAGAATTGTAGGACTTTATGAAGCGTTCAAACATACGAGTTATAGGTATCCCAGAAGGGGAAGAAGAATGCCCCAGAAGAATGGAAGCCATTCTAGAGAATATTATAAATGAAAATTTCCCAAATATCACTCAAGATTCTGTCATACTCCTTTCAGAGGGATATCGGTCCCCTGGTTGCCTCAACTCAAATAGACCTTCTCCAAGGCATATTGTGATGAATTTATCTAAAGTCAAGATAAAAGAAAAGATTTTGCAGGCTGCCAGGAGTAAGCGCCAACTGACCTACAGGGGCAAGCCTATCAGGGTGACCACGGACTTCTCTAATGAAACTTTCAAGCTAGAAGACAAAGATCATCTATCTTTAACCTACTTAAACAGAACAATTTCCAGCCCAGAATTCTGTATCCCGCTAAGCTATGCTTTAAAATTGACAGAGAAATCAAATCTTTTCTTGATATGCAAACACTGAGGAAATTTGCCACAACAAGACCAGCTTCACAGGAACTATTTCAGCCTGTCCTGCACACTGGCCATCACCATGGACCTTCAGCAAAGTAAACACCTAGAAATTGAAGGACAGAGCCTAGTTTCCACAATGATGCAAAAGACAAAACTAAGCAATGGACTTTCACAAAATAAGATGAATAGAACGGGACCACACTTGTCA
>NW_003852587.1:19359-20521 GCF_000181295.1 Otolemur garnettii
ATGGAATTGGAAAAAGAAGAACAATCTAAGCCTAAACCCGGCAGAAGAAAGGAAATATCCAAAATTAAATCAGAGATCACTGAAATTGATAACAAAACAATCATTCAGAAAATTAATGAAACAAAGATTTTGTTTATTTATTTATTTTTGAGACAGAGCCTTAAGCTGTTGCCCTGGGTAGAATGCTATGGCTTCACAGCTCACAGCAACCTCCAACTCCTGGGCTCAAAAGATTCTCCTGCCTCCACCTCTCATGTAGCTGGGACTACAAGCATCCATGACAACGCCTGGCTATTTTTTGGTTGCTACCATCATTGTTGTTTGGCGGGCCTGGGCTGGATTCAATCCTGCCACCTTAAGTGCCTTAGCCACTTGAGCCACAGGCACTGCCAAGGAGTTGGTTTTTTGAAATAAATAAAATAGATCAGCCCTTCACGAGACTAACTAGAAGTAAAAATGTAAAATCTTTAGTAACCTCAATCAGAAATGATAAAGGGGAAATAACAACTGATTTCACAGAGATACAAGAGATTATCTCTGAGTACTACTACCAGAAACTTTATGTCCAGAAATTTGATAATGTGAAGGAAATGGAGCAATATTTGGAATCACACCCTCTCCCCAGACTTAGCCCAGATGAAATACATCTCTTGAACAGACCAATTTCAACCACTGAGATCAAAGAAACAATAAAAAATCTCCCAACAAAAAAATGCCCTGTTCCTGATGGCTTCACACCAGAATTCTATCAAACCTTCAAGGAAGAGCTTACTCCTATACTATATAAATCATTCCAAAAGATTGAGGAGGAAGGAATCTTCCCCAACATGTTCTATGAAGCAAACATCACCCTGATACCAAAACCGGGAAAAGATTTAACTAAAAAGGAGAATCTCAGACCAATTTCAAGCATGAATAGAGATGTAAAAATTCTCAGTAAAATCTTAGCCAATACATTACAGCTTATCATAAAAAAAAATCATACATCAGGATCAAATGGGTTTCATCCCAGGAATGCAAGGCAGGTTTAATATATGCCTTAACGTATATTAACGTTTAAGTGTATAAATGTTATTCATCATATCAACAGAAGTAAAACCAAAGACTACATGATCCTTTCAATAGATGCAGAAAGAGCATTCAATAAAATCCAGCATCCTTT
>NW_003852587.1:24191-60589 GCF_000181295.1 Otolemur garnettii
GTGGTCCCAGCTACTCGAGAGGCTGAGGCAAGAAAATTGCCTAAGCCCAGGAGTTGGAGACTGCTGTGAGCTGTGACGTCACAGCACTGTATTCAGGATGATAAGTGAGACTTTGTGTCTTAAAAAATAAATGAATAAATAAAAGTGATCAACCTTAAAATCACCAGAAAAGGGGAAAATGGACATCTTGTGACTCCTGACATAATGCCTGAGGACACACCTTCATTTCTGTTCCTCTCTTGCAGAAATGTATAACCTGAATTGAATCATGAGAAAACATCAGAAACACCCAAATTGAGGAATGTTCAACAAATAACTGAGTAGTACCGCTCAAAATGTCAAGATCATGAAAGAAAAAGAAAGACTGAACAACTGGCCCAGACTGAAGGAGCCATGATGACTAAGGACAACGTGTGATCCTGGACCAGAAAAAGGACATTAGTGGGGCAATTGATAAAAATTGAATAAGGACTCTAAATTAGATGGTAGTAATGTATCATGGTTAATTTTTTGAGTTTGACAATTGCATTATAATTATATAAAACGTTAACATTTACAAAGCTTGAATATGTGCAGAGTCTATGTAATATATTTGCAACTTTCTTGTAAATTTCAGATTATTTGAAGTCAAATTTCTTTAAATTAGAAATTCAAAAAGGCTCGACACCTTTAGCTCAGCAGCGAGGATGCCAGCTACATACACTGGAGGTGGTAGGTTCGAATCCAGCCCTGGCCTACCAAACAATGACAACTACAACCAAAAAATAGCCAGGCGTTGTGGTGGGCACCTGTGGTCCAGGTTACTTGGGAGGTGTAGGCAGCAGAATCACTTGAGCCCAGGAGTCGGAGGTTGCTGTGAGCTGTGACGCATGACACGCTACACAGGGTGACATAAAAGAGACTCTGTCTCAAAAGAAACAAAAATCTCTGTCACCCTGAAAAAAAAAAACTGTCTACAAATCATAGTAACCTGTTATCATGACAGATAACATACAGATTTGGTTGAATCTACCTCCTCTTTTTGTTTATGCATATTTTCTGCTCATTCTATGAAAATCATGTGTTATTCAGATAATTCAAAACATAATGGCAATTTATGTTTTCATAATGGCAATTTAAATGCCTTCATTGTGTCACTTTTAGGTGGATTATGCTGGCTGTGGGTTGAAACAGGTATTATTTATCTGCTAGGGATATTTCCTATCTAGTTTTTAAGATGATTTTTTGTTTATTTTCAGATTAGAAATGGGTGTTAAATTTTGTCTAATCGTGGTTTTTTGGGCAGCTGTGAAGATCATGGTTTTCATTTTTGCCTTTTTATAACAGATATATTTTATATAAAATAAAACGCACAGAGCCTAGGTGTTCAGTCTGATGTATTTTGAGCTTTGTACTGCATATATACCCATGTGACCACCACCACAAACAGAAAATGTAACCTTTCCACCATCTCAGAAAGTTCGAGGGGAATTTCTGTGGGAAGCTGTTGATTGGTGTAGCTGAGCTACTGCCACCTGCTTGTGCACAGTTTCTGTTTTCCCATCTCCAGCCTCAGTTTAACATATTGTGGGGCTGGAGCCACTTTTGAGGTCCCAGAAGGCTGTCCCCCCTGCTACTCCCCTTAAGTCATTCATCATTCTGCTGGCACAAGGGAGCCAGAATCTCTGTGGGGCAAGTGACCATGGGGCAGGGGGGATATAAAGCTGCTTTGAAGGAGTGACCAGGGAAACAGCAATAATTGGAAGCTTTTAGGGATCTTGCCTAAGAATGTGCCTCAGTGCCAAATATTTCTGGGCACCACTCCCAAAAGGTTGCCATGGCGGGGGAGGAGAGGAGGGTGCAGCTGTGGTGGGTGCAGTGTCCCTGACAGCCCCGCAACCAAGGGATTTCATCTGCAGCTCCTATGTCTAGTGTGCTCACTCCATAGAGTTACAAATCACCTTCTGGATCATTCTCTACCGGCGCATCCCTTCCCTCTGGCTGGGTTACTTGCTTGCACTATTACATTGTCCTTTCAGGGGGCTTGCTACCCTTAGAGGCCTTGAACTCTGTCTGCTGTTTTGCACCAATCTCACTGCATTCTCTTGGCAGATTGTCAGTCTCTGCTGTGGCAGTTTAAGCCCTGATACTCAAGTGTTACTTATTCAGCTAATCATGTTATAGCAAACTGGGAAAAAACACAGAAATACATGTTTATATTTATTTCTACCAACTTAATACTGACATGTTGGATTTGTTCTAAATACCATGAAGTTCAGGAAATAAGCTTAATGATAGCATTATGCTTTCTGTCCTCTGCAGAAAGATGACTTGGGATTCCCTGAACAAAAGGCCAGGTGCTGAGTTTTTTGTGTCTGAGTGTGGTGTAGACTCTGCTATACATTTTTATAGCATGAGTTTACTTGAGTAAAGCAAACAGTCACTTGGTTCATGTCCCCATAATATGGGTCTTACAGTGAGGCGGATAAACACATTTGGGCCTGTGTGCCTTAGGGGGTGCAAGTTTTGTCTCTGAGGCCACCGTGGTTCTTTGCTTGGGCAGAGTAGAGAGCAAGGGCAGGGAAGGGAGAGTATGGAAACCAGGTTAGTGAGGCATTCCAGGAGCCCCATCCCAGATGCCACTCAGAAACCAAATCAATCCTGGAGTCAGCCTCCTCCTACAGCTTTTGATGCAAACGTCAAACAAGGGCCATGCTTTCCACGCTGTGGCATCTACACCACTAAAATAAATTTTAGACTTCTATTTCTAGGAGATGTCACAACATAGATTTTTTTCTTTTTTTAAAAAAATATGAAAGCAATTTTCAATCTACATCCAAATGCAAGTGACTGAGTTTGAACTGCTCTCAGGATGCAGTCGCAGTCTGTAACAGCCGTGGCTGAAGACCAAAACTACCAGGAGGCCAGGACATGCTCCTCTGGAAGAGGGCAGGAACTGTCCCCCTGTATCATCCCCCACCTTGGGAGAACGTCTGTGAAGTCTAACACAGAGATTAGCTTTTGCAGGGGTCTTTAGAAGTGGGGTCATCCCTCTTCCTCTAACCCTCTATTATTTGTCCCCGAGCTTTTTTGGCCTGCAATCTGAGGAGACAACTGCCTTTTCATGTTTTATACATTTTATTCATACATTTCTCCAACTTTGAAATGACAAAAGCCCAAATCTATGGTTTCCCATTACACAGCATCCTACAAGTATGTATATTCTACAAAGAATACTATGGAGTTTCTCTTCTTCCCCTGTCACACGAGATAACTCATTAGGGTTTCATCAACTTGTACTGTGCTGGCGGCGCACCAGCATTCTGGTTGTTCCTGCGACAGGGCAAAGGGATCAGGATGGGAGGGCGTGTGCTAAGGCATGTAAATAGATACACACACAGAGAAAGAAAAGCAGGACATTTACAAAGAATCCGAACCTTTCCAATCCCTTCAGCACATGGGTGTTGAAGGACACCTCCTGCACAAATGCTCTTGCAAACTAAGGCTTTGCTGTACCCTGCAAATACTTACAATTGGATACGGTGAAATATACAACAACCATTAACATCTCTCTCTTTTTATCACTGAGACAATACTTCAACACCTTTTATAAAAAGGCAATAATACATACAGAAAAAAGAACACGTTGGCAAAACTTTATGCAAAATCACCCCAGAATTGAATTTGAATGGTGTGCACCTACACTGCAATTAAACACGATGCTCTGGGCTCAGTATGTGAGGGTTATGGCCTTTGCATTAGTCACGTGGCCTGCTGCACCTGGCAGCCGCCCAACCGCCTGCACAGATGATAATTCTGGGAGACAGCTAAGATGGGAAATCAATCCCCCTAATTCTTGGTCTCTTCCAAATGAAAAAATTAGGTGGAGCCATTCACTGTGGAGGAATACTTATTTCTATTCCCTAGGACAACTCCCTCTACAGAGATTGTACTTCCTCTGGGTCCAGAGATGGTCATACCCAGGCTCTATGAGTCAGAGAACTGGCATGTTTCTGGGATCACATGCCAGAGAGAACAGAGCTAACAGAAGTGGCAGCTAAGTTCTGAGGTTCTGAGCATATACAGAGAGGGAGTTGTGCTTGGAGCCAGGAAGGCGCTCTCCCATGTGGTGACAAACATCTCTTTCCATTTTCTTTTGCTCAGTCCATTTGCACAGGTTCAAGGGAGCTGATGGAGGGACAGGTGAGAGGTGGTAGGAGCTCAGGATTTCCTATCCGCCCTGAAGAGCTAAGACTTGGGAGTGACTTCCCAAAGCTAGCACAGCTCTCTTCCTACTCCCATGTCTGTAGGCTGTGTCTGCTAACCTCCTGCAACTGGAGCATCTCAGGGGAAAGATTGAATGGGAAAATGGTGGTGGACATACTCTTCTCCTCCCTTTTCTCCCTGCTTTCTGGGTGTATGTGACAGCTAAACTGCACTCAGTAAGCTGGAAAATCTAAGACTCCTCGTATCTCCAAGTTTAAGGCAAACTGATGTATGTGCGTGGGCAAAGCCAGTCAAGCGGTGAGCCTTAAGTATGGTCCTGTAAGCGGAGATTCTAAACAGAGAGGGAAACCTTATTTCTAAAGGAGAAAAGGAAAGGCTCCACCAAATGAAATAATTCGTGATTAGAGCCTGTAGCCCTTCCATAAGCTGCAGTGTAAAGCATCTTTGTAAGAGAAGAATTAATTAGAGGCGCAGAACAAGAGAACCGTGCTCAGGGACTTTTAGCCTATTACAAACCATAATCAGTCTCAGTGTTGTAAAGCCCTTGTAAAGAGGACGGAATTAGGAGGCTGTGTTCAGTTCTGAATAAATGAGAAACAAGAAACACACACCAGTTGATGACAGCAAGCAAGAAGGAGGAGGGATGAGGGCCGTAAAGAGCTCGTTTTTGGAATGCTGATAGCAAGATGCCTTCTCTTTCTGAGGTGATGGTGTGGGAGGCATTTCTATTAAGAATTTATTAATCGAGGAGTATTCTTAGTAGCTTTATCAAGCTTAAATTGCCCCAAGTTACTAAACTGATCTGAAATCTGAAATGGGGGGGAAAAAGACATCACATCAGTGGGAGATGAGAGGGCTGCCTTGTCCTTAAAGGGCAGTTTCAATTCTAGGAATCTTTACTGTCCAGTTTCTTGGTGGGTGGCTGGATTGATTACACCTTTTCAAGAAATGAACTCAAAGACTAAAAGAATAGATAACTACAAGAGATTTAAAAGCAAACAATGGAATTCCTTTGTAGCAGATAAGATCAAAGGCTTTTAAAAAGATGAAAGATAAAAGTAATTGGAGTCCAAGCCGGCTTGGAGCACAAAGGACAGCTTGGCTCCAACTGTTTGGCCTCCTGCACTACTCCTACAGTGGGAGAACTTGCTGCAACATCTTTAGGTATTCTGCCACCAACAGGATGGGCTAAGATGATGCCTTCTGAATGCAAATAGCAAGAAGTAGGTCAACCATTTCTCTTCCTCTCCGAGAAAATATTCTAAACCATCTCACCTGACAAGAGATACATTTAATTGCATTTTAAAAGGCTACAATGTTATCTTGACACTGGGAAACTTCCAGATGAATTAAATTGAGTGACATTTCTCTTTATAGCATTAAAATTGAATATGCTGCCTGTGCAAAGTAATTACTGTCTTATGATTAGAAAATCAGGACATTTCATCTTTTTAACAAATAATTCAACATATGAAATCACTCTCTTGTTGTGGAAATGGGGTTGGGATGGGGAGAGAACCCTTAGAATATGACTCCTCAACATTTCAATCGACCACTAACAAGATTCAGTAATTTAATCATTCGCTCTAGTCTTTAAAAGGAAAAAAAATTGTTCTGCTGATGGAATAGGAGCAGTAAAGAAGCTTTTAGCCATCTTCTTTGATTGTTTAGTGGACAATTGTAATGTAGCAGCAGCAATGTACTAAAATTACTCTGAATTCAGAAATATAAGTATGCTCTGCTAGGTCATAAAGACACTGCTTTAGAGAAGATGTGTATTAGTGGAATGGAACAGATGACCTCTTTGCGAAGTTGAGGAGTTTTGGGTACAGGGATTTAACTATCTGTATGATGGCAAGTATGATGCCTGCCTGTGTGCTTCTCGGAGGATGCATAAAGCCACTAGAGGAGGAGTGCTACCGTGCCTCTCAATTCTGGGACCACAGACATTTAAGTCGGCATTGTTTTTCTCCTCCTCTGCTTAACCCACCTTTATGCACATGGTGGATGGCTTAAGATGGACATCATCAGCATCTGTGGAGATTAGATCTCAAAGGGCAAGTGGGGGTATGGGGGTTTCCACCAGAGGAATGGCAATCTCTATTTCCCACGTGTTAGCTATATTTGTTTTTGTGCTTCACTGGAAAAGAGGTAGCACGGGCACTTCCACACTGAGGAGAGCCCAGATTGTGGCCAATTCCACCACAGGAAAGACTGCCTGGCTGTGGTACTGATTAGATTTAAATCAGTCCTAACACAGCCCTAAACAACTCTTTGAAGTTTTCTCTCTCTAGGGTGAGACCACTGTTGAGCTTGTCTCTGGTGCTTTGCTCACCCCACTGTGGGGTCCAAACAGAAGTAGTTCCAACTTGACTCCTTGTTTGTAAGTTGCAGACGCATCTGGTCACTGAACAACATCAAGAAAAGAAATCAGCATCATTTAATAATAGTAGGTAGAGAGTAGGGTATTGACAGTGTAAAAGGAATATAAAAATGCCTTCTCTGTTTCATCCTTTAAGAGGAGCTGTTCAGCTCAGAACACACCCTGTGCATCCTGCCAAGGCACAAAGTGACTGAGGCCATCTAACCTACAAGAAGCAAAAATAATGGTATGTTTTCAAGGATCACAGGTTAATATAAGCACATCGCATCCTCACATGCTAATGAAAAACATTCTACTGACCTCTGGCAAAGAGTCTGAGAACCCTCAGCCTGAATCCTGTATTGGAAGAATATGACCTCATGGAAGGGTTATGAGATGGTTAATGTCTCTAAAGCAACAAGGAGAGATGATTCCCCTGTGCCAAGGGATACAGCAAGAGGAAGGAGAAACCACAGGTGGCCTCCAGTACACCTGTGGCCCTTGGGCACATGGCTCTCTGAGAGTCAGCTGTGGTCTGAGCTGTGTTCTGGGCAGGCTACTTTGTTGCCCTGCCAACCGATACTCACTCCTGGGCCTTCAACGCTTTAATGAGCATCTAACAAATTATAAAATTGAAAAGATTATCATCTTGGAAATCTGAAAAAAATCTATAATGAAATGAAGGACCCAAAGGCATTTAATTATTGAACACATAAAAGGAAGTATATTTTAAAAAAATTGGTCAAACTGTCCTGTTAGTTATCATTTTAAAGGAATTTACAGGGCTGTTATAGATTATCCTTTTGGAATAATTCAGTTTATAGCAAATGCCTAAACTGGTTTCTTCACTGCACAGTATTTTCTCTTAAAATGGGCGCTTTAAAACAATTACATACAGATTAAAAATCCTCATTTCTTTGCTTAATTAAAACGTTAATACTCTTAGACAACACAGATCTAAAATGGTGAAACCAGCAATTCCCCCTCCCACCTTACAACAAATTAAATTGAGACAAAATTACAAACACATTTCACTACATGATTATTATTAATAAAAATCAGTTTTTTTTTATAAAGTTGCCCGAAATGCAAGGGATGTGCATAGGTTTACAACTTAGTCATAATAGCATTTTATTCTTATTCCCCTGGGTGTGCCCCATGAATGGAATGTACTTTGCTGTAGATTACAGATTGTTTTGTCCAACACAGACACACCAACAGCATAAACGCTCGCGACTGTCCACATGCATTAAGAGTCAAGACCCAACTTCAAATCTCTAAAAGGTTTACAGGGTGCTTCAAAGAGACAGTATCACATTATCTGGATGTTACATAAAGGACTTAAAAAAAATACTATTCTAAGAAAAAAAAAGAGAGAGAAAAAAGGCCTTTAAAAATTTATGACTGTTTTGTAATCACTACACTAATTATTTCAAATAAATAAAGGAAAGAAAGATATTCCAATCCATAAAATCAGACTCTAAAAAGAATGTAGTGTTCCACCCCCAGTCAAGGTAACAGAATCAGTTTATTATTATTAAAATAGATTATAGAAAGCAGCATCTATTTTGTGCAGTTTTTAGGGGCCTTGGAAATAAAAAGCTATGATTTCCAAAAATATAACATTCCAAAGGATTGAATAATACATACATTTAAAGATACATTTTATTAAAGTTTAGGAGAACTGATTAAAAAAGATACTGTCTCTTTAAATTAGTGTGTAATTGTTTTTCTCCTCCTATCTATTCGGACATGACAATAATTATAAATGTAGGTCACACTACAACTAGGTAGTCTCTAGGGACCACGACCTGTTGACACAAGGCCAATAACAAAGAGGCTTTTCCAAGTATGAGCTGTTCCCAGTTATGCTCAGATATCTGGGGAGGGACCTAATAGACCCAGGAGACAGGGACCCACTGTGGGGCTGTGCACACGAGCTCAACGGCTTCCTCCAGATGTCTGATTGTCTCATCAATTTCATTGTTGATAATTGTGAGATCGAAGTAGTGTGCATATGTTCTCTGTAAGATATCAGATTCTTTCTGCAGACGCTGAAGAGATTCATCCTAAATGGGTGATGAGATGGAGGTAGGGGTGGGCATGGGAGAAGGAAAAAGCAAACAGAAGAGAGAAGTCAGTTGGATTCATTTTCTTTTTGCATTTCTACTCGTCCTTGTGTCAGAAAACAGTCAAGGCCAGACTCTGATGCACAAGGCCAAGTCTGCTCCATGACAGAGGAGACAGTGACTGCCATGCAACAGGAGGCTCCACAACAAACCAGGTGAAGTAGAGAAAACAAACACTCTTCAGCAAATATATCACTCCCACTCTGGCCTCACGGTGCCTGTCCCCAGAGTCAGTTGGGGTAAGGCCACTTGAGGCATGGGTCAGCAGTGACTACTGTGGCCCCAGCTGTCCTTTCCTCATTACTCTAATCTAGGCCCACAGGAAGCCTTATCCCTAGCCTCAAGCCACTTTTCCATTTGGCTGGAGGGCTGTGGTGGCAAGGCCAGAGCTCCTCATCACCCCTCCCCTTGGTCACCCGAGCCAGGTCTCAGGACCCAGCTGCATTTGCACCAATAAGCCCCTGCCTTTGGACAACAAATTAAGTTGCATTTTTTTCCCTTTTCTACTTAAAGGTTCATCATGTTCCAGGAATTCAATTACATATAATGGCCCTCACTCCATAGCAGCTGATGCCAGAGGCAAAAGCTTTTTGAATGTTACAAATAATGGATGGAATCAGGCCATTTCCCAAATAAACAGTAATTGGCATCTGATGAATCCCCCCAAATTGGCCTGCACTGGAAATGGCTACACAAATGTTACTGTTCATAGTTCCTCACATCTCTTATGAAAATACATCTAAAGGAAAATAAACTTCTGAACTCTAAGAAGGTTTATTGAAGTAAAGAATATTCCCTAAACTATAGCTTGTTACAGATTCTAAGAACTCTCAGTGGGGTAAGCCAATAGTAAGAAGGAACTCAGGGTCCCACAAGCACAGCTTACACTTCAGGATGGCACTTCTTTCAAGACTATGATCTCTTAAGGGCGACCAGAAGGAAGTCTGCTCTGCATCCTCATGGATTAAATTTGTTATGCTGAACTCCCAAAGAGAAGGTTCAAATTTGAAACTAGGAAACTTTGCGAGTTAAATTAATCCCTTGCCCCATCAACTCACCTGTCATACACTAGGTGAGCTATTGGGCTGAGTCTTAAATATATATAAATACAATTAAATACCTGTTTATTTGATTTGTTGCTCTCTAACAGGGAGTAAATGTACCTGGTGAGCCCTGTCATTGCCATGTCCCAGCGCTGGTAAGTGCTTACTTAGTAAATGTTGTTGAAAGAACAAGCACTTGGCTGACTGGTACTGGTCATTATAGGATTTTATGAGTCATCTATAATCAAGAGACGAGCAATTCTACTAGGAAATGGGGGCCCAGTGTGACATAGACACATCTGCCAGGAAAAGATGCAATGTCTTCAGGACCCAGGAGCTGTGGGACTGGGATCCCTTTTCTTTTCCATGGCTTCTCTGTTATTTGTAAGGGACTCTTCCTGACAAGGAAGCTGGGAGGCCCAGGCAAGCCTCTTCTCTGTGGGTATAGCTTTTGGGAAAGCTGATCAGAAGATACTTGCTAAATTCTTTCCTGGTCCTGCAGCAGGGATGGGCAGTTGGGAACTCAGTCTTTTCTATCAGGATACTATAAACCAAAAATGTCCAACCAGTTTTGTCACCTTCTACAGGAATTTCAAAGCAGGACACCAGCATGTGTGCTTTGAATTTTAGTGTTAACTACCATAGTGTAGATAAGACCTCACCTAATAAGCACCTTCTAAGGTCATTATCAACACACATTCTGCTTGCACTTAAAAAGCATAGTATTTTCACTGTGGCTTTACTTTACAATCAACATAATGCAAAAAAAAAATGCTATTCACACAAAGACAGGAGTGCATTCTACCATGTGAGAAGGAACAATTCCTAAATCTCCTGGGTTTCAAAAACCACTATCTGGAAATATTCAATAAAATTTATGGCTGAAAGCATCAAATTTTTAATGTAGGTCTCTTTGCAGAAAGATAACTCTTCCTCATAAGGATTTTATAAGATGAAGTTATATTTGTCCATTTCTTCCTTGATTACAGCTTGTCTGTGTGCTTGACTCACGCGTGAACAGGGTTTAATTCAGTGAAAACAAAATGCCTTTATTCTACAGCGAAAGCAAGGATTTGTGGGAACAAAATGTCTACAGTCTAAATCTATTAAAAGAAACAAGGCTATATTTCATTGCTTCCTAGCTGGTACTTACAGGTAATTTTCTGCACCATTTTGGCAGCTATGGAAAATTAGTAAAAGGGCAGGAAAACAGGCAAAACAAAAACAAAGCAAAGATGATAATTCAAGAAAAATACATGGCAACCAAAGGGTAAAAACTAACCACTGTGTGGAGTTTCAAATATGGTTATATATTAAATAAGTTGGGAAAAGTAGAATTTTAATAAGGAATATACCTTTTGCAAATGAAATGACAAAAAATAATGACTGAAAATATGAGTAACATAGGTAACTATAAATATTTACTCTTTCTTAAAGGTATACAAAGTGAAAATGTCCAGACTTTAATTTAAGTGCATTTAAGCTTGGGTGAGTTTAGACTTATGTTTTCTGAACAAAGCCAAGATTCCTCTGATGGTTACTAGAACTTGTGAAAGTAACTGTCTTCACAGGGTAACTTAGAATAGGAAGCTCCTCTTCACTAAGGGGCCTACAGCAGACAGGCACTGCTATACTTATCCGACACATGATAATTATGTTCCCTATCTCCTCAGTAATAGAAAACCTCCTAAATCAGCTTGGTACCATGGTACAGCCAACTCTCACAGGCACCATCTCTGTGATAGCTGATGACTTGATTTGGCTTGACAGTGGACAGAGCTCATTTCTAGATTTGGTAGTTTCTTGGGATCTAGAATGAAATTCTCCATGGGTTCCAGTCCAGAGACTGCCTGGGGGAACCTGCACAGCAAGGCCAAGGTCATGGATTCCTTATAGCTCTGTTCAGGCAAGGCAGTTGTTTGGCCCCGAGCTGCCCCTGTGGGTTGCTGCTGCTTCTGCACAATCCCTACCAGAAGAGAGACTAGGCTGGCAGCCCTGAAGGGTGTGAGATGCCTGGGACGTTAAGAGGTTTGTTCCCAGACTTTAGAAGTAGGTTTATTGATAAGGGCATAGGCATGAGCCATTCAATTCCATACCTCATTTCACCAGAGCAGCCTTTTGCTGCAAATGTAGAATGATTTGTTTCGGACTGTGCTGGGCACTAGAGCTTGAATTTGTCTAATGATTCTCATCTTCAAAGAACCACAGTTTATGTTGCTTAATTCCTAATACTGAAAGAGGACCTCAAGCTCTGGAAGTCTTACTGCTCAGCACCAACAACAAAGCAGAGCTTTACTGAGTTGTCTTAATGGCATGGGGCTTTGGTTTTGAATGCACAACACATGTGGATCCTTGCAAGGGGGTGTGCTTATTTGCGGAAAAACAGATTGATTCTTACCTCATTTAAACCTGGAGTAATAGTTGGTGCAGCAATAAAAACAACAAAGGGAGCAAACTCTGCAGTTCTCAGGACCTTCAGTGCCTATGTTAAAAAAAAAAAAAAGAGAAAGAGAGAGCCTTAAAAGAAGAAATAAATCATGTAAATTTCAAATGAGCCTATAAGAAATTTATACAACTGAAAATTTCAAGCCCGTGGTTCAAATTTTAGGCAAGGTATTATTAAATTTATTAACCTTATATATAATTCCTACCATGTATTACTCCTTTTCTTCTAAAGGATGGACAATAGCCATCAGAAAGTAAAAGTTGACAAACAGGACTTTTTTCTTACAAATCTCATGAATTAATCTGATTTAGTTTTCTTAATAAGTTAACACTGATTTTGTGGATTAATATTCATTCAAACTTCGTTATTAGCTGTAGCCTGACTTTCAGATTTTAGGGTAGACATGGACCTGTAGGCTGGCTTCACTACTGATCTGGAGCCCACTCCATCACATTTCAGATTTCAAATTGCTAACCAAGGAGACAACATCCTGGCCACTGTTAACTATGAGGGCCATGGTCACTTATGTAAGGCCATCTGAATTGCCCTGATGAAAGGTCCCATGGAACTCATGGGGAAGGTGGACTTTGCCCTGGGCTGGAGTCAGGGGCCTTCGGTTTTTTGTCTTGGCCCTAACACTAAAGAGGCTGAGCAGCTGTGGCCACTGCATGGACAAATATGAGAATGGTAAGTTCAAGGGAGAAGAATCTGAGGCCCCTTTCAGTTCCCTTCCAAGGCATTCCAAATGTACTGCAAAGCCGTGCTCCAATACTGCAGGAGTTGATTCTGCTAAGGAATTACTGCTCTGCTCTTCCCATGGGGGAACACGACCCTCAGGGAGATTACGAACTCCCTCACAAGGGACAATACGCAACACAAACAGCTAATCAATTCCTAAGTGACTGACATGGAATTAATGCCTGTGCACAGGAGTGATATCTTGCTGCCCTTTACACAGAATTTAACACATCTATTTTGCTGCCCACTATTTTGTTTTCTAAATGGTCTTTAAATTTGTTGGCTTTGCCTGACTCCTATTGCTCCATTTTTCCCCTAATTTATTGTAATTGCAATTAGACTGGTTGCACTGTCTCCAGTTTTGCTGCTTTCCAAACCATACTAGAATGATCTTTCTGAAATGTCAATCCCATGGTCCCCCTGCTCAAAATCCTTCAATAGCTTCCACTTGGCTTCAGGATAAAATGTCTACTCCTCCGTATGAATGGCAGGTCCCTTCCTCACAAGTGAGCCCATGTTCAACCTCTTCAGCTTCTCTCTGTTCTTTCTCCTCCATGGACTGGCCTTACTAAGAACTACTTACAGTTCCAGAAAGTGCCAGACTCTCTCTAGCTTCCTGGTGTTTTTACTTAACTGTTCCCTCTTTTGGGACTTCCTATCATTTCCCCTTCCATTCTCTTCCTCTTGCTTGGCTGAGTAATCCTTCAGAACTCAGTACTGATGTTCTTTTCTCTGGAAAGTTCCTTGTGAGCTCTGATCTCCTCTCATGTACTCCTGAAGTACCCATTACACTGGAAATCCAAATCCCTGGGGACTAGTGGGTAGGCTCCTTAGCAGCAGGGACAACGTTTTGTTCAGTTTCTCCCTCATGCCCAGTATGACATCTGTCATAAACTGCCTTTATGAGAAAATTAAATGTAAAAACAGTAAATACAATTCTTTGGGGGCAGATTCACCTAGAGAGCAGTTTGTTTTCTTGGCTGAAGGGACTCTCTTAGTCTCTTTGCACATGTAGGCATGAAAGACAAATTTGATATTAAAGTTTCTTTTTTTTTTAGTGCAAAGCTTGCTCTCATTAGGATTCTATTTCTGAATTTTGGTCACACAGTATCTTCTTGTGGGTTAAGGGTGCCTGGCGCATTGTATCTGTCTATCAAAGTTCTTTAATTGTTAAAGTCACAGACTCAGATTCTTCTCATAGGAAAGCTCTCCAAGCTCGCAAATGTTAATTTTTGAAAGACATAACTAGCAGCTTCTTTGCCAATCCTTTTGTGACTGAAGACTTCAGCAAGGAATAAACATCATGAAAAAGTCCATATATAGTTCAATTGAGCTAAAGGGATCTTCATTTAGAAATGCCCCTTTTGTCGAATATTATCATGGACTATTTTCCCTTCCTTCCTGTCTTCATAATCAGTTGAATATAGCATCAGATGAGACAGAAGGTTTTCTCATAGCCCTACCTGCTGTCACGCACACATACCCACCCATAACCAGCTTCTGGGCAACTGAGATGGGAAAAAATACCATTTATTTCTCTCACTGAAGCTACTCTGGGTGCCAGATTAAAGTCCTCACAACCTAGATGTGGACTTGAATCAAGATGAAGTAGTGGATGAAGTACAGGATGATACCCTGGGCATGAAATATTTTTTTCTCACTCAGTGACCCAGCCCTGCTAGCTACTCAAATCTTTGAATGTTTTCAATTCTAGCCTGCTATCTTATTACAGCAGCAGAAAACAAACTCCTTGGAAGACATTACTTTAGCTCCATGCAGATTATCTATCCCTAAGTCTATATCCATGAACACATGTTGTTCTACATGTACTACATAAAACCGTCAATAAAGGCCAAGTTCATCTCATTGGCCAAATGCTTCTTCTGTCTAAGAATCAGGTCATATTCCTTGATTCCCTTTTTTGCCCTGGTGGCCAGGAAGTTCAGAGCCAAATTTAATGTTTATCATAGTAACTATAGTGGCCCATGTGGTTAGCAGTTTTGCTTCCTCCTCCTTTTCATGGCTGTGGTTTTCTACCTTATTATATTCTCAAAAATTCTAAGAGGCCTCCACTGCTGACTGAGATTTACTTATCCAGCAGGCCTCATATCTTTAGCAGAGTCACCACCCATTTCTACGATACACAGTTCTTAAAGGTCTCTGTCCCCATACTTTGCTCAACTTATGGGTCTCAAGTGGGTACCATTTTGGGTGTAGTCTCAGCCTGGTTGAGGTTCAGCATTACTTTAGGGAAAGGATATGGACCTGTTCACAAGGATTTCCCTTTCTCAGGCAATTAATAGGTGACTTACAGATGAACTCTAAAACCTCTTCCTGATTCAAGATAAGACACAAATTTCTTAATATTAAAAGGCAAATTTCTTTCTCTCTGAATCCCAGAGAAGTGTAGAAATAGAGAGGAGAGAAAGGGTGGGTAAGCGACAGAGAGTATACTCCAGAAAGATCACTGAAAATGCTGGATTCAAATAGTGAAAGTAACATTAATTTTAAGTTAATTCTTTAAGCTCTCTTTTGCAGGGATAAAATTGATTTTATGGCTCAGTGGTGGCGAATAATTAATCTCAGGTTACCATCTTCAAGTCTGACCCAAATATCTAAGATGCAGCTATCTATAAAACTAACCTGGTGTGTAAACTTAAAAAGAATATAGGGGCAAGGTATCTGAGTCATTTTGTGGATTTAGGAAGAACACAGTGACCTCAAAACCAATCTTAAGAGAGCCAACCAATTTAACAAAATAGCTTCTGATTCAGAAGCTGGCTCTTATTTATTTATTTTTTTGCTCTTTTTTTTTTTTTTTTTTGAGAGAGGATCTTGTTCTTGCTTAAGCTGGTCTCGAACTCCTGAGCTTAGCAATCTTTTGCCTTGGCTTCCCACAGTGCTAAAATTCCCCTGCGCCTAGCTTTGTTGTTGGTATTGTTTCTCTTCTTTTTTCTTTTCTTTCCTTTTTTTTGAGTCAGAATCTTACTCTGTTGCCCAGGCTAGAGTCCTGTGGTGTTAGCCTAGTTCATAGCAACCTCAAACTCCTGGGTTTAAGTAACTCTCTGGCCTCAGCCTCCCGAGTAGCTGGGAATATAGGTATCTGGATGTTAACTTTTTCTATTTTTAGTAGAGATAGGGTCTCACTCTTGCTTAGGCTGGTTTTGAACTCCTAAGCTCAAGAGATCTTCCTGCCTTGGACTTCCAGAATGCTAGGATGATGGGCGTGAGCTGCTATGTCCGGCCTGGCTCTTGTTTTAAAGTATACATTCCTCACAAGACTGTAAGCTACCTCTTGGTGATGACCTTTATCTCTATGGGCAAAAGCAAAAGCATAAGTATTCTGCTCCTATTAACTTTTTAAGACTATACATGGATACATTAGAATAAAGTTAACATCTAACACTATCACATTAAACTCTTGATTACACACTGGAGCTATTATAGTTTCAGCTTTAGGGACATGCATTATCTTCTGAGCCATATCCTTATTTCCATGAGAAATAAATTCTACAGTTTTTCTCAGGTTTGACTGCCTTATGAAGTTCTGTAAACATTAAAAAAAACATAGGATTTAAATTGTACAACTACATGTAAGGTGGACCACCTTGCAGATTCTCAGGGGTACCTCTTCTAGGATGGTACAGCAAAAGGAGGTTGGGATTTATTGTAAAAAAACAAAATAAAACAACCAACACAGTTCAAATCAAACCTCTCTTTCAATTGGCTATAAAACCTTGGTCAAGTCACAGTTATATTAAGTCTTGGTATCTTTACCATAAAAGTAGATGCTGATATCTATCTCATAGGGTTATAGGGATTAAGTAAGGAATAATACTTGGCAAAATATAAAGCACTGTGAGAACATAATCTATTATTGTTTTATAGGAAACCAGGTTTTAAATTTTTTCCTACTTTAATGTCTTTCCTATGGTCTTCTAGTTCTAAAGTTAGACCCCCAACATCTTATCATATAGTATTATTAGATATGTGCTCACCTTGGCCTAAACTGTCTACAATAAGATGGCACAGAGTATTAGACCAACACTAAAAGAGCTGAACACCAATGTTCGGTGTTTTTTCTATTGTCCACACATAGTGTGGTAGAAGTGAGAGGATTTTAAACAATGCCACAAGACACTTCTATTATGGACAGTTTCTGATGGACATCAAGGAAGGAATTTCATCCTCATCAGTTTGTCTTCTGAATTATATTCTTAGCTCCTGACCCAGTGCTTGGCATAGAATAAGTGCTTAATACAAGTTTGGTGGATCAAACTGTTCATGAGATACAATAGAGGGGTTAATCTAACAAGCTGAAATGGGAAAGGGACATGGAGAAAAACATCCTAAGGAAAGAGCCTCCCTAGAGCAATAAGTGTCTAAAAACAAGTCGTTCATGGTCCCAGGCATCCTGAAGACAGGATGAGGGCCCTATCAGATAGGCACAGAGTGGGCTGAGGGCAGAAAAGCCTGAGGGTAGAGCCCAATCTATGCAGACTGCGGGCATTTCCCAGACTGCTGTAGTACACAACAGTCAATGTGAGACCAGGACTGGCATGAAGCTGGCCTGGGCAGGAGGGCCTGGGACCAGAGTGGTCAATCAGACCAACAAGACGAACAGGACCCAGGTGATTCCTATCCTCAGGGCTCTGGCCCAGAAGGGGTCAGGTAGAGACCAGGACACTTATGGATGACCCTCTGGGGTAGGCGGACCCGAGGATCATAGTTCTGAGAGGTGAGGACCTAGAAAGCAGGGGAGAAGAGTGCAAGTGAGCTCATCCAGCAGTCAGAGGAGCAGGGGAGAGTGTGTCCAGCTGGGGCAAGGAGGTGCTCTGGGGCCAAGTGCAATGGGTAAAGTAACTGCTGTGGGTGTCCTGAGGAGCCTGAGGAAAGTGTCTCCCAGTCAGTAGTGCAGAGCAATGTATGGCTGTGCAAGGGCAAGGAGACAGGGAGAGCTGGACACTATGAGTGGAGTGGCAGTGGTGGCAGCAGCAGCAGCAGTGGTGGTGGTGGTGGCAGCAGCAGTGGCAGGTAGGGCAGAAAGCCCTCAAAAGTGGATTTAGGTAATGCAGAGGGAGTCCGAGGAGCCCTGCAGCCAGCATACTGCTAGAGACACATTACTACCAGCAGAAAACGATGTTCAGGTG
This sequence comes from Otolemur garnettii, assembly GCF_000181295.1. NCBI lineage: Eukaryota > Metazoa > Chordata > Mammalia > Primates > Galagidae > Otolemur > Otolemur garnettii. The sequence continues at coordinate 42,266 of NW_003852587.1, forward strand.
AAGACCAGTGTGGAACCCAAGGAAAGGATGTTGAAGACCAGGACCAGGATTAAGACTTTGCCTCTAGCCACCCCTGGCCAGAAGATTTTTCCAATCCCTAGTAAGGAGGGATTAGTAGTTAAACAAAAATCAATCTGTGGTACACATTATATATTTAGTTCTATATAGGTCCAAGTTCATTGTTCAGTAAACTATAGTGTTCACCCTACTGGTGCTCTCCTTCCTAGCCCTGTAACCAGATATTTTTGTGATTTCCAAAGTTCCAAGTTCCAGAAACCCGTCAGATGTTGTAAAACAGAAATGGGTAAACCTACTGGCCACGTGTTAGGATTTGCAGCCCAGAAACTGAGCCATCAGGCCCCAGGTCACACGGTAGGTTCTGTCATCAATTGGAGATGGCTAGGGGACTAAGTCTCACATGATAGCCCCTAAACAATAACTAGTGAGCCTCCTGATGAAATACAGCCTGCTTGAAGGGAGTCAGTCTACCATCTCAGGAGGTGGTATACTGATTCTTCTCAGTGATAAGGGTGTTTTGGTACAGATTAGTCTTAGAAACAGCAGACCTAGGAGTCACATGGGCACCCACAAGCCTTTCCTATAACCTACCCCGATACCTCCAATTCCCAAATCCTTCCTACTATGCTTTATATCCCACTTCTACTTGGTTTGTACTCAGAGAAAAAAAACAGCTTGTCAGCATTTATGATGCAAAGCCTTCAACTTCCTCTTTTTCAAATTTAATAATTCTGATTGCTCCTTGCATAAGACTTAGCTACAAATCATTTAATTGTCTCCATGTCTGGCTCTCCTTTGTGTCCTCTCCCAGTTTTCCATATCTCTCCTAGTTTTAGCTCAGGGTCAGGCTCTGTCCTCAGGCAAAGAGATGGCAGAGACTGAGAGCCACCCCAGGTTTCCATTCCTGCTCCATGTGACATCTGCGCTCATTCCTGCTTACTATCACAAAGCTTAGTGCTGTGTTTTAGACCCAGGCACCAGGATCATTCTCGCTGGTGATTAACATAAGGTGCTGGTAGAGGCTCTGATGGTCCAGCGTGAGATGTACCAAGAGAAGAAAGGTGCCTGTGTGGTAACAAAGTGCCAGAGTCTCATAGATGATTGTAGCATTTCTGGCAGGCACAGACTCAATCAGGTACTTTTTTTGAGCTTTTGAGTATAATAAACCTCTTAAGAGAAAAATCTCTGCTTCTTAAGGCCACATGTGGCCCTCCAGATCCCCAACTGCAGCGCCTCAACCGAATCCAAACTTCACAGACAATAAATCCTTTTATTAAAAGGATTTGTTCCACAAAATTTGGATTCAGTCAAAAGGCTGTACTCAAGGATCTAGAAGGTCACAGGTTCCCCACCCCTGTGGGTAGCAGTGGGCAGATTAGTCAGTTTGCATTCTAAACTATTAACCATGATGTCTTGATTACTAACAGTTTCCTGTAGTTTATGAAATTGTTATGTGACCGATGACTTCCTGATTTTGATTTTAGAATCTGAGCTCAGCAGCATGCAGGCAGGATGTTTGGGATTCAAGGTGAGCAGGCATTACCTGAGGCTCCACGTCTAGTATTGCAATCAGCCCCTGCTCGTGGATCTTCCGGATGGTCTCCAGTTTTGTCCCATACATGGCATCCTCGTGGCTGCCATACTCCAAGTACTCATTATTAGAGATGTCTTGCATCATTTGGTCATGAGATACAAAGTAATAATTCTTTCCATTTTCTTCATCTTTCTTCGGAGGTCTGGTTGTATCTGCAAAGTTGCATACCACGAGAGGCTTAAAAGGCTGAGCTGATGAGCTTACACTCCCAAATAGAATTACTCAGACCCAATCTCAAGCTGTGGGCTCTTTATCATACATTACACATCCCCATTCCCACTTCCAGTAGCTTTGTAGAACTAAATTCTAGAAACCGTATTTATGTGTGTATATCAGACCACAGCACCCAGTGAGTTGTTTGATTTGGTGAATCTGTCAGTGTTTAGGTGAGATATATTTCATCCCTTCATGGGCCATGAGAGGAGAATGACCCAAGATTAACACAACTCACAGAATGCTTTAATGTAGTTGGGTCTTGAGCAGAAGAAAAAAAAGAAGGATAAAAGAAATGGAAAACTACATATGGTTATTTAAATTTAAATAAATTAAAATTAAGTAAAACACAAATTTCAGTTCCTCAGTCTTACCAGCCATATTTTGAGGGTTCAATAGCCACATGTGGTTAATGGCTACTGTACTGGATGGTGCAGATAGAGAATAATGTAATTATTGCAGAAAGTTCTACTGGATAGTGCTAGATTCTATAGCATCTTGCAAAAGGAAAATGTAGACTATAGTAAAAAGCACACCATATTGAAAACACAATGACCTTAGACAATGTGGCCAGAAAGACCTAAACCAGAAGGTGGTAATCTGGCTCGTGTAAGTACAAGAACTGTCTGTTCTTGTAAATAAAGTTTTACTGGAACACAGCCATGCGCATTTATTTATATATTGTCTATGGCTGCTTTCATACCACAACAGCAGAGCTGAGTAGCTGGGACAGACTATATGGTCTTTAAAGCCTCAAATGTTTATTTACTATTTCGTCTGTTATAGAAAAAGTTTGCCTATGCTCACCTAAATGAAAGTCTATACCAATAAATCCTAGTTCTGTGGCTACTAATAGGACCTGTGTAAACACACTTTATATAATGTTTTTCTAGATGAGCCAGGAATTTTGGTTTTAATTCATTCTTTTCCTCTCTTTCTTCCTTTCTTTTCCCATCCTTTCTTTTTCTTTCTTTCCTCCCACTCTCTTTCTCTTTCTTTTAATTTCTTTCCTTCTTCTTTCCTTCCTTCCTTCTTTGAACAAGAACAAATTTATGTTATTCACTGCAAACCAATGAAGAATTTCCCCCCTCTTGCTATACCCTTCAAATGGCCAGGTGCTCATTGACATTAACACAAGGAGATTTTAAATAAAAACCCTCTTTCCCAGTACATCAAAAGCTGAAGTAATGGCATCATATATTGATGCACTATCTTCAGTTGTCTCACTAGTTAAATATATGTTATATACACATCTGGGGTCAAATATTTTAGAGAGTAGACATGCTTGGTGTCAGCAAAGGTAAGCTTTAAAACCAAGCTAGTTAACTGGCCATTTAATAACACAGAAGTTCAATTCATAGGTGATCAAGAAGTTAAATGTTAGGCAAACTTGCTGTACTTATGGTCTAGACATATGGGGAATTAAAAAAACATTTTAAAGTATTTAACTAGAAAACCCTAGTAGCACCAAATGAAATGGTATTTGATAAATTATTTTCTTGTGTGAATCAGACAGGGTTCTGTAATGAGGGTGGTTTTATGAAGCCTCCTGGTTCTCTGAAGCATACAGATAATTGTAAGTGGTGTTGCTTCATGAAGGCATCACAAAATGGAGCCAACCTTTACATTTTCTCTTGTTGCTCTTAAAAGAAATCATTCTCCTTTACCTCTTTCCACCCTGAACAAAGCTCTGTCTGCTAGAAAGCTTTTGGGACTGAAATTTTAAACTTTAGAAAAATAATGATAATAATAAAATGACAGTGGTAATATGGCTACCACTTATCTCCCATCTGCTAAGTGCTTCACACACAGGACCTCAAATCCTCTTTACAACCCCAGATTACTTCATTTTACAGTTAAGGAAAGAAAGAGGACAAGAGGTTAAGAATAAGATATAGAAAATAAGGGGAATTAAAAATCTTACAGATTTGAAATTCTTTTTTTCCCCAGATTTGAAATTCTTTATTGTAAACAACTGATAGCACATTGATTAGGTTTTAAAAGTGATAAGAAGTCAATAATTTAGATACTGATTGAGGAAAACATTGTCATATCAGACTAAAGTATGCAACTATTTTTTTTAATTACTGGGGATTCATTGAGGGTACAAAGAACCAGGTTACACTGCTTGCAAAGTCCCTCTCTATGCAACTATTAAAACCTGTTTCCCTGAAGAATAATTCATCTAGGTAATGTTTATGACATACTATTAGAAAAATTAAGTTATAAACAGAATGAATTAGATTAATTTTATTAGAAAACACAAACATAACACACACAAACTATACATATATATATTTACACTAAAAGAAGCCTAGTAGGGTAGACAGTAAAATATTTATAACACTTATTATTGGGGAAGCAGAGTTGGAATTATGGCTAGCTCATTTTTTTCTTTGTTCTTTTTTAGATTTTATAGATTTCGTACAATAAACAGCTATCACTTATGTAATAAAAATATATATACTATAAAGTTAAAAAAGGGATAGGAAAAATAAAATGAAAGGAGATCGAAACATTGCTTACGTGGAATAGGGTATGCAAACCGGTCTGGGTGCTTCGTGATGAGGGTGTTTTTTATGTGTCTTCTCCCAACACCATGCGCACCTACGTCATTTTTTAAAAATGATGTTAAAATTGACAACTCTTAACAATCTTCACAAAATGTTTTGAAGGTGAGCAGAAGCAAGCCACTTATACAATCAAACTTACCTAATAAGACTAATGTTTTCCTTTTGAATGCTGGCAGTTTTACTACTTCTTCGTATGTAACAAGATCTAATTGATCAAACACTAAAATGCAAAGATTTAGAAGAAAGGTCAATTTATAGAATGAATATTTCACATAGGTAAATTATAATTTTACTGGCAAAACCATTAGAACCATGTCTTAAAATGTATGAATCCAACTTATATATATGGATTACTTATAATTTAAGTCTATAGCCTTTAGGGAGAAAATTTCACTTTGAAGCCCATGAAAATGCACTTTAGAACCAGGGGCATTCAAAGATATGTTGAACACATGCACAGAAGTCCAATTCTAAAAGATACTGCAAATCTTTTCATGTAGCATCCAACAAATCATATGAATTTATTCAAAACCACATGCTGTTCAAATTTTTCCAATTCTAAGTAATCAGCAATACTAAAAAGAAAAAAATCTACAGACAGTGACCAACATGAATACAGCATGAATGCAACTAAAGTTAACCAAGAGAGGGGCCAGCTAGATCATTTGCAGAGATGGGTGAGAAAAGCATGAACAGTTGGTCTTTAACTTCATGTTTCTTTCTTGATGAAGGTAACATGCTAGATTTTTTTCAAACTGAAGTTCTGTAACTATTTCACAAGCTTTTAAATGAGCATCTGACAAGTTTTATTGCAATCCAGATATCCATTCAGTGGAAAGTATTGGGTATGTCAGTAGAGTAACATGCTTCTCTGGGCCTGAAACCTTGTTGGTCATTACTTAGGCAACCTGTGTGTGATGGATAAGGATGAAAAGGATGGAAAGAATCATGAAGCAGAGTCTGAGCATGGAAACCTTTGCAAGGAGAGAGTTCTCTAATCATTACAGACTGAGAAGAAATACTTCAGCAAGTATTTTTTTGAAAACTGTCTCTTAATACTGTTACAAAAATAATTTCAAGTAATGTATGAAATTTCCTGAGTGGATAACCATTTCTATTGAAGTTCAACATGGTCCAACTCTCACACACATTTGAAAATTCTCACAAAAGGCTAAAATACGTCTATAATTTTTGGGGGGTGGTATGGTCATACCAAAATGCTGTTAGTTACATACTGAAGTTTCCTTTTTTTTTTTCAAAGAATATTAAATAAGCCCTAGATTTTACAGGGGTTGAAATAAATTCAATAAAATTGATTCCATAGTGTAATAAAGGAATCTGGGCTATTTTAGTCAATCATTAAGAGAAACTTCTACTTCCTAAAACAATATGGCCAAATGATTATGAGTATCAGCTCAGATCTTAACATTTGTGATCTTCCCAGTAACAAAGAACTTTAAAGTGCAAAGTAAAATACTCTAGAAAGCCATAGATTAGAAACAAACAAAAAGCATCATTCTCAAAATATATAAAAAAGAAATGCAATGGATTAAAATAAGGGTTAGTGCATATTAATGGGTATGTGTGCATTTTTCTTTTGATAACTTGATTCTATAAGGTTCACTAAAAGTCTTTAAAGCACACCCTCTAGCAATAGCTAAAAATATTTTTGTGTTCAGAATGGCAGATTCACAAAATTAAAATGAACATAAGGCTCTCTGTGGTAGAACTATCTAGTTATACTACAGCAGTAATGGAGTGATGAGGGTTGCAAAAATAAAAGCAGGAGTGCTGATGGCATTGCTTACTATGCCTATTACCCTCTGAGTGATATTTCCATCAAGAAAAAGTATGCTTATGAAAGAAATGTATTGTCAAGCTGATATGTTTTATTATGTAAAAATAATCAAGCATCTCACGAAAGAGCAAGATGATGACACAAACTTTCCAAATAGAATACATATCCCTCTCCCTCTACAGCAGCGGTTCTCAACCTGTGGTTCACAACCCATAGGAGCTGTATTAAAGGGCTGTGGCATTAGGAAGGTTGAGAACCACTGCTCTACAGAATCCTAACTCTGATCTTATCAAATTAAGACTTGTCATTTTTTTTAAACACAAAATAATGCATTAGAGATTGACAACATCACAAACAATGAACAAATATGTTAGACATCAATATCTTAGCCATAAATGAGTAGCATGAAGAGGTTACTTTGGTCTAAATGAAATTACCAGATGGTCACAGGGTTGAGAAACAATAAAGATGGGTATTTTAAAACAAGAGATACAGGAATATTAGGAGAGCACTTCAAGACTGAACTTTTAAAGGTTTTAAGTTGCTTGCTGAAAGAAAAAGAAGCACTTAATAAAAGGAAACCATGAAAAACACAGAGGCATAGTCATTCAACAGGTTACTTACATGCACAGAGGCCATTGGGAGTGAGACAGCATGAAAAATGTACAGGGGTCATTGAAATATGGCTTTTCATATATTAGTAAAATAAAAGTATAATATGCACAAAATAAACTTTATCATGCAATATTCTAAACACAAGGCAAATAAATCACATTAAGAAACAAACTAATTTTAATACAAATTTAACAATATCCTTATGTAAAAGCCAGTGGGTTTTAGATATTAGCATATGCATAGAAATTTTGTCTGGGAATAGTTAGAAACCCTCTTGAGAGAGTGTAGATGTGGAAGCCTTTTGCTTTTCACTTTGCACCTTCATGTATTGTCTGTAATCTCTAATTTTGTGTACCTATGACTATTATTATTATATATACACACACATATATTTTACTATTATTATCTTATTTTAAAATTCCAACAGGGCAGAGAGGTTGTGGGCTACTTTTTGTTTTCTTTGTTTTTTTGAGACAGAGTCTCCCTCTGTTGCCCTGGGTTGAGTGCTGTGGGATCATAGCTTACAGCAATCGCAGTCTCCTGAACTCAAGCAATCTACCCACCTTGGCCTCCCAGAGTGCTAGGATTATAGGCATGAACCACCACTGGTAGCCTACTTTTTGTTTTCTTTAGAGTTGTTTGTATTGAAGAAAAAAAACCCAACTTTTAAAAGTCAAAAGTACCAATTTGGGATATTAAGCATAATTTGAATACACCTATGAATGGTATTCTAGAGAGCCTCTATGTTCATATGTATGTATGTAAATGTGGTCTTTCAAGACTCTGACATTTAAAAGAATAAATTCTGGCTTGGCGCCTGCGGCTCAAGTGGCTAAGGTGCCAGCCATATACACCTAAGGTGTTGGGTTCGAATCCAGCCTGGGCCCGCCAAACAACAATTGACAGCTACAACTAAAAAAAAAAAATAGCCAGGCGTTGTAGCAGGCGCCTGTGGTCCCAGCTACTTGGGAGGCTGAGGCAGGAGACTCGCTTGAGCCCAGGAGTTGGAGGTTGCTGTGAGCTGTGATGCCACAGCACTCTACCCAGGGGGACAGCTTGAGGCTCTGTCTCAAAAAAAAAAAATAATAATAATAAAAAAAGAATAAATTCTGAAGATTTTTTAATTTTTATTTATTTATTTTGAGACAGGGTCTTATTATGTCACCCTCGGTAGAGTGTTGTGGCGTCACAGCTCACAGCAACCTCAAACTCTTGGGTTTAAGTGATTCTCTTATCTCAGCCTCCCAAGTAGCTGGGACTATAGGCGCTGGCCACAATGCCCAACTATTTTTTTGTTGTCATTGACATTGCTATTTAGCAGGCTCTGGCCTGGTTTGAACCCATCAGCCTGGGTGTATGTGGTTGGCACCCTAACCACATACACCTAGCTATGGGTGCCACCCAATTTTCTAATTTTTAAAAACATTCACATTAGTAACTTGGTCTAGAACAGATTTCTGGAAGTCCTGTGACTGAGGAATCTAAATGCCTGTCGAGTACAGTTCTTTTAGTAGCATAACAATGCTTTTTGCACCAAATGTATGTGGCTAAAAGTCTTTTATCTTGTAGAAAATGTATTTTCTGTAAAAAAAAAAATATATCCTAGTCAAATATATTCCCAAGGATTCAGAAATACTGTCTGGCATAATTTGCTCATATTACCTCAATTTCCTGGTAAGCTACTCAACACTGCAGACACTTCTTTTAAGTATTTAGGTTATTACTTTCCAGTTGAATCTTTCCCATAAAAAGTCATTAACATTGAATCCTTGACTCAGTTGGAAACACAACAAATATCTTTGAATACTATAAAAATCTCCCATTAAAAAGTGCATTGTATACTGGTAGCATTGGGCCAAGGAGTGCACATGAAAAGCCTGCAGTGGACAGGTAGTTAATGAGGTTGAATGAAGTGGGCCAGATGCAAAAACAGAGTGGTGGGGATGGTGGGTACTAGAGAATGAATGTCCATTCAAAGGAGACATTAATATAATAGCCCAGAGTTGCTAAGAGAGAACATGGAACTGGTATTGCTGCTATCCCTGTCCTTCTAAGGGAAGTCTGAAACTCAAATTTTTATGTTAAATAGTCTGACTTTCAAATGAGATAACTTATTAGAATTACTGTAAACACTGTGTGTTTATGTGTATAAACAAAATTTATTTATGGGTCAAATTCAGCTAATAGGTTGCGACTTTATGATGTGAGATGTAGGCAACACAGTTTGAACAGAATTCTACTTTAACTAGTTACATAGAATTTCCTAGTGACAGAAATAGAAATAACTAATCTAGTATTGTCCTTTCCATGAGCTCCAGACAGTGACAAAGTTTTCACCCTTCATCTGTACCACAAGTATAAATAACTTCAGAATTTGATAATAAAGTTTGGATTTTGCCGTGAATATATGATAAATTCTCAAAGATTTGAGGCAGGAAACAAAACATTTAGCCCTTATTTTAACCTACTGAGTACTATGAAAAGAACAAAGATTATACTGTATTTTACAACCAACTTCTGAAAAACTTAGATGAAAAATCAGAGATATAGTTTGATCTGTGGCCCATGAGCCCATTTAGCTAGTTTTTGGTAATAAAGACTATGATACTTCCAAGTTTTCAAAGCTTCTCCTTCGCCAATGGAGGTCAGTAGGTCAGTAGCATTCTACTATTTTAGAGCAATTCTTTACATGGGCAATTCTACAAATTAGAGTATACTTTCATCATAGCTAAAAGCAGAACAACTGATTAAAATACCTGACTTTGCCCCCAGACAATCAAGCAAATGATTCTTCTAGACTTTCTAATGAACAAAGTGGAAGAGTTGGTTGATGAAGAGGAAGAAAGCTGAAGAGATTGTGATAGAAAGGAATGCTAGGCTTTTGTGAGGAAGCATATTCCAAAGTCTAGGAAAAAAGCTAGGCATCTTCTCTGGAATAGAGAAACTAAGAGGAGAGCTCATGAGTGATTATTCTGCAGGTGAGAGAACCCTAATGATGACATTCTGACTTGACAAACACAAATAAGCTTAAACAGTAAGTTCTACAAAGACACTTAAGGGGACCTTCTAACGAGCCCAGACTTTCTTTCACAGGAGGGCTTCATATACAGTGACAAATACTGACATACAGAACAATCCTTTAAGTGTGTCAAGGAAGGCTATGATGCCCAGAAGATCATTGATTAGGAAAATATCGATGATAACAAAAAAGTGGTGGCAGTAGGTCCCCCTACCTTCACCTTCCCTCGTTTCAAGTTCATAAGAACTTAGATAGGTGAGTGGTTTGGGATAGGAGGTGCAATGTCAAATGACAGAGGAAAAAGCAATTCTATTCTACCCCTAGTAGGCTCCTGCTTGCTATATCGAAGACACTACCTTTCAACCTTGCAGGCAATGTTTATCAGGGAGCTAAAATCTGACATAAGGGATAATACAAGAATCTTTGGCTTCATTAATGAGGGCATGAGGCAAGAGCTCACCTAATGTGCACATTGTGATGATGTATACTACGCCCTCTGGGTGAGGGGCTCTTCTACAAATAGAACTTTACCCTGGAAGTGAGAACAATGTAACCTAAAAATTGTACCCTCATATTAATTTGAATATATAAAAAATACTCAACAAAACAAAACAAAACAAATGATACCCATTTGTCAGGCCCAATAATGAAAGAACCGTATATCCACTGAACTTTAGAACTAGAGAAGATCTCCTTGATTGGTTAACCTTCTTGTTTGGAGGCCCATAGGAGGTAAGTGATTTGCCCAAATATCTCAGTTGTGCTAATTCCTGGTTCTATCTCAGGCTGCCGATTAAGCTCACAAGTGCATTTGCAAGACCACTACGCATCAACTAATAGGAATCAGAGAATGAGAACAACAGAAGATCAGTGATGCTCTAGTGGCCAAAGAACTAGAAAAGTGAAACTGTGGAAAAAGTGAACCGTGGAAAACACTGGCTGCCAGATGGATGTAGATTCTCTGGTACAATTCTTAAATGAATGACTTAATTGATTCTTTGTCAGTATTTAGAAAATTCTAGTTTTTCAATGAATTTGCTTATTTTTCCTCAGATCTGAATTATAGAATATTGCCAAACTGAATACTCATGTCTACACACCCTCCATCAGTAAAGTATAAAACTAATGATAAACTGAAAGTCTTAATCAGCCATTTCTTTGCTCTTCTAGGTTTAAATTAATTTTAGTGCCATCTATATATATCATTTAACATTGTTATAAAAATTACAAGGTGTTATACATAAATTTCTTATATTTTTATAATGTCATCCCACCTCCTTGTGAGCCTATTAGATTGTGTTAGATTGTTAGAAGCTGATAGAAATAAAGGCAACAAAGGAGACTTGACAATACTGATGACATTTTGTGTTAAGCAATATTGTGCTGATACAGCAGTGCCTTTCTTTTTAATTAATTTCTATTTTTATTTTATAGAGATAGGGTCTCACTATGTTGCCTAGGCTGGCCTTTACCTCCTGAGCTTAAACAATCCTCTTACCTCAGCTTCCTTAGTAGCTGGGACTATATATAGGTACATGCCACCACACTTGACTCTGCAGTGCACTTCTTCAAATAGTACTCCTTGACTGCTTACTTAATAGTTACTACATATGCTTATCAGTCTGCTTTAAATAGTTCTTCCATTTATAAAACCAAAAAAGCCATATAATGAGACTAGTACGCTAGTGCGCTATAGTACTATGTAGATTCAGAAATGATACATTTTATTGGAAATAAAAATGTAGTATGATGTAATGTGAAGAAAAAGACTCTTCATTTAACTGAACAATATAAACTTAACCCATGCGGCCGCTCACATTCATTTTGCATTATACAGCATTTCTTTTTTACTTTATTTTATTTTTTTGAGACAGAGTCTTACTATGTCACCCTCAATAGAGTGCTGTAACATCATAGCTCACAGCAACCTTAAATTCTTGGGCTTAAGTGATTCTCTTGTCTCAGCCTTCTAAATACCTAGGACTACAGGCACCGCCACAATGCCAGGCTATTTTTTTGTTGCAGTTGTCATTGTTGTTTAGCAGGTCCGGGCCGGGTTCAAATCTGCCAGCCTCAGTGTATGTGGCCAGTGCCCTAACCACTGAACTATGGGCACCAAGCCTCTTTTTTATTTTTATTTTTTAGACACACTGTGTCTCCCAGGCTAGAGTGCAGTGGCACAATCATAGCTCACTATAACCTTGAACTCTTGGGCTCAAAGGATTTTCCTGCCTTAGCCTCTTGAATAGCTGGGACTATAGGCATGTGCCACCATGCCAGATTAATTTTTAAATTTTGCATAGAGACCGGGTCTCACTATGTTGCCCAGACTGGTCTTGAACTCCTTGGCTCAAGAGATCCTCTCATTTTGGCCTCCCAAAGTGCTGGGATTATAGGTGTCAGTCACTGCTCCCAGCCCATATGGCATTTCAGGATGTTTACTTTGAATCTCTGATTGAGAAATAAGCAATTCAGCATTTATAAATAATTTTTCCTAGTGAATGCTAATGCATGTTATAACGTTCTAAAGAGAAAAATGCATTTCATATTTGCCAAAAACATTACACTGTCAAATTGGGTGTATATGACTGGATTCACTTGATTTTTGGGGCCATACGTTTGATTTTTGGAGTTATTTCTGAAACCTTGGGAAATAATCTAATGCCAGTATCTGGGCTTTTAATTCCTCAGAAAAAGTTCCTTATAAAAGGAGACATTTTTTTTTTTTTTTGAGACAGAATCTTACTTGTTGCCTTGGTAGAGTGCTCTGGCATCACAGCTCACAGCACTTCCAACTCTTGGGCTCAAGCAATTCTCTTGTCTCATCCTCCCGAGCAGCTGGGACTATAGGCACCTGCCAAAACGCCTGGCTATTTTTAGAAATGGAGTCTTACTCTGGCTCAGGCTGATCTCCCACCCGTGGCAATCTATCCACCTCTGCCTCCCAGAGTGCTAGGATTATAGGTGTGAGCCACCATGGCTGGCCATAAAAGAATAATATTAAGAAGTTACTGAAAATAAGTAAATCTCACTCTGTATATAACCACGCATTTTCTTTTAGCTCAAGCTACATCCTGTGAATCTTCTGGGAATTCTATTGCAATGACAGCTTATTTTCATTTTTAACAAAACAAATGAATATTTTTTACTTAAGTTGAACACAAGCTTCCACATAGACAAACCTACATAATCTGAAGGGAGGGCCAAGGTAATATCCTTGGTCTTTTAGGAGCCTCAAAATACCATGAGGGGAGAAGACCACTTAAGAAACTGACTAACCAAGTTAGTATACATGTCATCTGTGCTCTTACAAATGAACCAGTGAACCACTTGCACAGGTGTCTGATAAGAGTACATGTTTGCCCTTAAGTATCCGTCATGGGGCTATGTCCAAGGGCCAGAGAGGAGCCAGGAGGGAGAGATCTGCTCAAGGCCAATCCCAGTCAAGGAGGTATGAATCCTGGTGACTCAGCCAACTCTCAAGCTCTCATGGGAAGATTTAACGTGTTGGGTTCTTTCATTCAGTTCCAGAGGATTCTATTTCAAACCAGCATTTTCATCCTATAAATTATACCTCTGTAAAATATCTGGCAAATAAATAATATATTAATTGGAGATAAGGGTTTCTTAAAGGTTTTGTAAATTGATGAAGATCTTGTATGGTAGAATTTTTTAGGACAGAGAACTCTGAAGACTGAATTGAAATGTTATATTCTTTTAGGTTTTGGAGATGCTAAACCTGGCCTCAGTATTAGTTGTACTTTTTCCTACCTGCATTGTGCTTTGCCAAATATTTATCTTTGTACTGCTTCTTTTTCTTGCCAAACCAAGTACAGCTGGCCTGCTGCTCCTGTTTGGTCTTCTCCATGGCAATGCAAGCTACTCGCCTAGTACACAAAGAAAGAAAAAAATAACAACAAAATTAATGTATGGTTTTGTGTCAATAAAATAGAAGAATCATTAATTTAAAGAATTTACATGAAGCCCCTAACAATAAAATACTAAAAGAATTTACATGAAGCATCATAAACATACTTATCACAACCTTTCAGATCATTCAAATAAAGCCTGTTTTTGTTGTTGTTGTTATTGTTTAGATAGTCTCACTCTGTTGACCTTAGTAGAGTGCTGTAGCATCACAGCTCACAGCAACCTCAAACTCCTGGGCTCAAGCCATTCTCTTGCCTCAGCCTCCCAAGTAGCTGGGACCACAGGTGCCTGCCATAACACCTGGCTAGGTTTTTTGTTTTTAGTAAAGACAGGGGTCTTGCTTTTGCTCAGGCTGGTCTTGAACTCTTGAGCTCAAGCAATCCACCCACCTCAGCCTCTCAAAGTGCTAGGTTTACAGGCATGAGCCACTGTGCCTGGCTTGTTTTTTGTTTTTTCATGGCAATTTCCTAGAAATGTTTTAAAAATATTGGCTTATGTTAAAACAGCATTGTATTCCTTGAGCATAAGCTGATAACACAGATAAGAAGCCTAAATATATGGCCATGAGATACAGAGGGATGGATGATCATGGGACTTTGAGTCAAGGCAGGCCTGGTTTGAATCCTGGCTATATCACTTACTAGCTGGTATTGAGCATTTAGTGTTAGGCACTTTTCCAGAAACTTTGATTCATTTACTATTTCCTTTTTTTTTTTTGAGGTGCAATTGTTATTATTTTATTAGGAATGTACTCTTACTAAAAATGTAAAAATATCCTATCACATCTGAAAAACTTTAAAACTGCTTTTCAAGTACTTATCCATTAGAATCGTGTTGGATTGACTCAATCTATGTTGAATAGTCAATAAAAGTAGGTGTGCTAATTCGTTTTGTTACTTGCAAGTTTGGATTAAAGCTACAATTGTGGGTTAATAAATATTTTATGTTTATTTGCTAATGCTGTGTTAAAGTGTTATAATGCTGTCTTGCTTTATGAAGATTATACCACTGATCTTTAATTAGTAGAGTATGTGCATTTAATGATTTTTTCCTGGAACTGAGAGAGAATTTGTGCTAAGTTGGTCACATTTTCTCATCTAGTAAAAGATTGGCAATATTAATTTTTCACGTGGTCAGCAGAACACTTCTAGTTCTATTTAGCCTAACTCAAATCTATTCATGTAAACAATTATAGACCTCTATCATAATCATAGTTATAAACACATGTTAAATACTTTTCAGTAATTAAATAAGTTTATGTAAGAAAGCCCAATATGAAAGTGGTTAAAATCATTTTCAACCGTTATCACTCTCTAAGATCTTCAGCAGTCCATGTGTCAAGTTGCCACGAGCAAATAAAACAATTATATATATTAAAAAATCCAAAATAAATAAGTAGTGCTAAAACAGAATAACAATTATTAGTTGTGTGGTGAATGGAAATGAACCACCTTTGATAATATGGTCCCCATAGGGAAGGAGGAGAGTTTTTGCTTGTTTTTAAATGGCCACAACATAGTGAGACTTCACTTCTTAGAGAAGTTTACCTTGGGTCTCCTTCAACTCGCTTCTTATGAACCAGGTTGCTATTCTTTGTGATGGCAGCTGCCACCCTTGTTTGGGGTCCTTTCTTGGTAAACTGATATCCAAAATTGAGGATTCATGAATTCTCCTCCAGCATCTAGGTAATTTCCATCTCTAAGGCTGTTCCCAACTGCTGCCTCTCGTTGCCCATCTTGATCTCTGTCAAGGTGTCATTTTCTTTCAGTGCAACTACCAGGGCCAGGATCCCAGTTTCAGTGATAAAATTGGATTCTATGTTTAGACTTTTCCAGGTCTTGTTTACTTTCAATGTATCTGCAAAAGCAATGGCCACAGGGTCATTGGTGCGGGTTGCAGCCAGGTTGAACTTTTCTACATGAGTATTGGTCTCCAGAGCCTTTGCAAATTCCTTCAGAGTTGGAACTGGAATGTTCTTAATGTTGTTGAGGTTGACTTCTTGCAGGCCAGGATTGTTGGCTTTCATCTGCTGTAGACTTGTTTCCACATTTGTGGGATTGGGTGGTTCCTCAAATACTGGCTTGACCTTCTCACCTTTGACCACGTTTCTTATAGGCCCTTTGCCATCTTTACTATTGGCTGTTTCTTCATCAAACTTTGGAATGTTGAGTAAATTGTGTACTCCAAGGACAGCTGCAAGATTATAGATCAGCATCAGAGGCGTTGGCCAAAGCTGCTTCCAGTTCTGGGTTAAGGGTCACCTTTTCTTCTTTATGAGTTTCTACAGGCTTTTCTTTGGGTATAACTCTTCCCTTTTTTTCTCCAGTGAAGGGCCCAAAGTCCTCCCTGTCTTTCTGCTCCAAAGCCTCCTTCTCTAGGTACATAAGGAGGTGCTGGTGGTCAAATGGGCTGGTGGTTGCTTTCTGTGGTCTTTCTGTTGGAATCCAGCTGGCAGCATTGAACTTTCAGGATCTAGGTCACCTAGAACATTTTCCAACTGCTTCAGTTCTCTCTTCTGAGAGTATTCCAAGAAGCTCATCTTCGCCAATGTTCTATATTTCTCCAGCTCTTTTTCAAAAGGGAGTGCCATAGCTTGTTATATCCCTTTCTCATGGGCCATGCACATTTAATTGGGCCAGCTTCTCGAGGCTTCAGAGTACTACCATCCCTGTGCCCATCCTGGAGCTAGCGGTCAGGGCAGTCAGTCCCTCAGCCCCAAGGTAGTGGGGCTGGGAGAGAAGGGGCAGCACCATGGCTGCGTCAAGTGTGGCAATTAACAGGCGGCCTCTGGCCAGGCCGGCACCGGGCAGTGTGGCCTCATTTAATATTTCTAACAATACAGGGGACTGCCCCACCATTTTGTGGGTGGGAGAATTGAAGGACTGAGAGATTAAGCAATTTGTCCTAAATCTCACAGCTAATAAGTGGGAGACTAGGGAAGGTCTGTCACCAGAGCCCACGAGGTTAGCTAGAACATTCTATCAGCAAAGTCTTTCTCAGAGCCTCTTGGGTGGCTGTTGTAAAGGATTAGAATGAAAAGTGTATAGTGTCAGCCGCACAGTAGATGTTTAATAAGTGGTACTACTACTACTACATGGTGACTCTAGTCTAAGATAGAAAAGTATACTATGATTAAATTCATTTATAATCACAATCAGAAAATTATAATTTTGTTCTACTTGATCATAATATCTAGCATTGGTAACATAGGCAGAGATAATGTTAAAAAATTGCTCTCTAGCTGGGCATAGTAGTAAGTGGGACTACAGGTACATACTCAAGAAGCTGGAGCAGGAAGATTGCTTGAGCCCAGGAGTTTCAGGCCACACTGGGCAACAGAGTAAGACCTCGTCTCTTAAAAAAAAAATTAAACTCTCTTAGGTTTAATCTAAGTAAATACTTGGTTTCAGGATATTGTGTTACAGAATATTTTGTTCTCTTAATGATTTTGCTTGTGGGGGCCAACCAGGTGTCCCCAAGTGAATCAAATATAAGGAGAGTCCAAAATCACTATCAGAAGGCCATATAGTGCTACTGCAAATGGAAAGTTATTTTCCAAGGAGTTGTACTGATTTACTCCTACCAGCAGTGTAAGAAAGTTTCTATGTTTCCATTCCTTGCTAACAGTTATTAGCAGTTATTAATTTTAGCCATCATGATGGATAAGTAATGGAATACTACTGTGTTTAGTTTACATTTCACTGATTACTAATGAGACGGAGCATTTTCTCATGTTTATTGGCCATTTTGTAAAGTGTCTGTTCAAGACTTTTACTCCTACACAGTTGTTTTTTTCTGATTTTTAAAAATTCTTTATATAGTCTAGATATTATGCCTTTGTTAGTTATATGCGTTGCAATTATATTCTATTCTACAGCTTGCCTTTTTACCCTTGGTAGAGTACCATGGCTCCATAGCTCACAGCAACCTCAAACTCCTGGGTTCAAGTGATCCTCTTGCCTTAGCCTCCCAAGTAGCTGAGACTACAGCTGCCCGCCACAGCCAATGCCTGGGTATTTTTACAGATGGGGGTCTTGCTTTTGCTCAGGCTGGTCTTGAACTTGTGAGCTCAAGCAATCCACTCACTTAGGTCTCCCAGAGTTCTGGGATTACAGGCATAAGCCACTGCACTTGGCTTCTATCAATCTTTTTTTAAATGGGAAATAAGAAATACTTCCCTGTTTACATATATGTTCTCCAATGCTACTTTCTCAAAGTTTGTAGTTACATTACAAATAGCCTGGCTATTTGTTGTGGTTGTCATTGTTGTTTAGCAGGCCCAGGCTGGGTTCAAACTCACTAGCCCAGGTGCATGTGGCAGCACCCTAACTACTGAACTATGGGCGCTGAGCCCCACTGGCTAAATTTTATAATATATCCTGTAAATGTCTTGAACATCTTTGCTAGATTTGTTCCTAGTTTGTTGATTTATTTTGTAAATGTTATTTTTTTTTAAAAACTTCATAATAATTTCAAATATATACAAGAATATAGTATTGATTAATTCCAAATATCTACAACCCAGCTTTGATGATTATTACTCATAGCTTATTTTATTTATACC
>NW_003852587.1:61086-66076 GCF_000181295.1 Otolemur garnettii
GACATCACAGCTCACAGTAACCTCAAACTATTGGGCTTAAGTGATTCTCTTGCCTCAGCCTCCCAAGTAGCTGAGACTACAGGCACCCGCCACAATGCCTGGCTATTTTTTATTGTTGCTGCCCTTGTTTAGCAGGCCCAGGCTAAGTTTGAACCCGCCAGCCCTAGCCGTGTACAAGTAGGTAATTAATGTAGAGGCCTAATCAGATTCAGGTTCTATTTTTTTTGTAAGACTATTTTGTAGTATTGTAGGTGGTGTTATGTATAATATCTTTAAAAAATTTTATTTTCTGTTTATGGCTGGTAAATATGGCTTTATATACTGGTTTTGTATCAGTAATCTTGCTAAACCTTACTTTTAATTCTAATTGTTTATCTACAAATTCCTTTGAATTTCTACACATAAAATCATATGATCTGCAATTTTCTTCCTTTTTAATAATGTTACTTGTAGGTTTACTATAGATGTCCTTTATCAAGTTCAGGAAGTTCCCTTCAATTCATAGTTTGTAAGAGTTTTAATCATGATTGGATGTTAGATTTTACCAAATGCTTTTATTAATATAATCATGTGGATTTTCTTCTTTAACATGTCAGTATGGTGGTAAGGTTGACTGGTTTTCACATGTTGAGACAGTTATGCATTCCCAGATTAAACTGCACTGGGTCATGATGTATTATCCTTTTTATATATTACTGAATTCAATTTGCTAATATTTTGCTGAGGATTTTCATATCTATGTTCATGATGGATAACAGTATGTAGTTTGCTTTCCTCGAATTGCCTTTATTGAATTTTGGTATCAGGGTAATGCTGGCATCATAAAAATGAGTTGGAAAGTGTTACTTTCTTTCTTTCTTTTTTTTTTTTTTGAGATAGGGTCTTACTCTGTTAAGCTCTTGGGCTCAAGAGATCCTCTTGCCTCAGACCCTGGAGTAGCTGGGACTACAGGTGCCCGTCACAATGCCTGGCTTATTTTTTTATTTTTAGTTGAGATGGGGTCTTGCTCTTGCTCAGGCTGGTCTTTAACTCCTGACCACAGGAGACCTACTTGCCTCGGCCTCCCAGAGTGCTCGAATTATAGGCGTGAGCCACCACACGGACTTAATTTCTATTTTCTTAAAGAGAGTGTCTTCTATGTCTCTTACCCTCTCTTGTTCATTGAGGTTTTTATTTATTTTTGGTTGGGAGAAAAGATATTTACTGGAAACTACTGTGAACTCTCAATGATAGCATCAAAGTCAATTTCTATATGTTATCTAAGTGCCATAGAGAGGAGGCTGATGATGGCTATGTTTTGTGAATTCTTCTAGTACAAGTCAACATATGCTATTAGTCAAAACTACACTTTCCATGAGGCATAGGATCTTTAGAAACAAAGAAAAGAACTGAATATCTTTTTTTATAGGTTAAAAGACACAAAATTCTGACCTAGTGAATCTTATGTTACAATGTATAGAGTATTTTATAATACATTTTTTTGGAGGGGAGACAGAGTTTTACTTTGTCACCCTTAGTAGGGTGCCGTGGCGTTACAGCTCACAGCAACCTCAAACTCTTGGGCTCAAGCGATTTTCTTGCCTCAGCCTCCCAAGTAGCTGGGACTACAGGCACCTACCACAACACCTGGCTATTTTTAGAGACTCGGTCTCACTCTGGCTTAGGCTGGTCTCCAATCCATGAGCTCAATCCACCCATTTGGGCCTCCTAGAGTGCTAGGATTACAGGCGTGAGCCACTGCACCTGGCCTAAATATTTTTAAGCTTAAGAAGTTAAGGTATAACAAGTTTTCAGTAAAAATTTGTTGTTCACATGTGGTGTGATGATAGAGGAATGAAACTGATTTTTACCAGCCACTCAGGAAGTACATGTTATTTCTTTTAGCTCAGTAAATGCACAGAAACCATGTTAGGGTTAAGGTCAACCTGGAGGAAAATTTCAAATGCATGTGTAACATTTTATTGATGACTTGGGTGAGGATCTCACAGACAAGGAAGGGATGATAGAGTCAGGTACCCAAAATACGTCAAAGGACTAGATTGATGTGTCTACTATAAGGCATCTGGGTCTAAAAAAATTTATTTCCCATCTAAAGGATGTGAAAAATGTGACGTGGGAGCAATACATTTGAACAAAGCTTCCAGGCCTGGCTGATAGTATTGTTTCAAATCTTTCTTGTCAGTATTGTATGTCCAATGACATTCTAGAGACTAATTCAGTTTCCCAGAAAGGAAAACTGATCTTTCCCCTCATCCAGGGATGAATTCCTATGTCCCCCGCCCCTTAAAGTTCTATTCAGGTCTTGTAACACACACTGTCCAGTGGGCTTCTTCCTCATCTCAGTTACACTTGTTTTCTCCTTCTATATCATTTGCAACTTTATTGTAACAGTTCAGTTTTCTTTTTGCAATAAACTGAACATATTTAAAGTATACAATTTCATCAGTTTCGTCACAGTTATATATCCAATGAGACTATCACAACAATCAAGAAGAATAGTACTCCCATAGTTTCTTCATACTCCTCTGGAATCCCTTCCTTCCTCTACCCCTATTCCCAGGCAACCACTGTTACTATGGATTAGTTTGCATTTTCTGAAAGTTTATATAAATAGAATCATATAGTATGATTCTATATGTATTATATAGTATGTTTTTTTTTTTTTGCCTAGTTTCTGTCACTCAGCATAGTAATTTTGAATGTCATTCATACCGTTGCATACATCAATAGTTTGTTCCTTTTTATTGTTGAATGGCATTCCACTGTATAGATGTACCAGAATTTGTATTTATCCACTGATGAAACTTATAAAAAAGTTTTAGTCATTCTAATAGGTGTGTGACCACTGAGGTTTTAATTTTATTACTGCATTTAGTTCTTTTTCAAATCTGCTATGTAATTTAAAAAATTTTCTGCTGTCTGAAGATATTTTATAAGCTTATTGTTTATTTTTAAAAAATCTGGTGAGCCAGTTTAAAAATCTTTGTCCTTTAATTGCAATCTATGTAGTGGGATGGGTTTGTTTCGGGTATCTGTAATTTCTGTTGAGTCTCATTTGTTTTGTTCCCCTGGTGATTTTTTTTTTTTTTTTGCAGTTTTTAGCCGGGGCTGGGTTTGAACCCACCACCTATGGCATATGGGGCCAGTGCCCTACTCCCTTGAGCCACAGGTGCCGCTCTCCCCTGGTGATTTTGACTCGTTAGTCACTGCTCTGGACAATGCTTATGTAGGGGCTTAGGATGAAGATATATGGGTTAGGATAAAAGTGTTCTCCTTTGGAGACTTTTTGTTTTGTAAACTAAAAATAAAATCCTAAGCTCTCTGCTAACCGAGTAGACTCCTCTCAACCAAGGAGACCCCAGAAATACCTTAAAACTGAGTTCCCAGCCAAGACAGAATAGGCATGATAAAGCAATTGCATACATATAATTTCCCTTTATAAATATTCATGGCTGGGCATGGTGGCTCACACCTGTAATCCTAGCACTCTGGGAGGCTGAAGCCGGTGGATCACATGAGTTCAGGAGTTCGAGACCAGCCTGAGCTACAGCTAAAAATAGTCAGGCGTTGTGGCAGGTGCCTGTAGTCTCAGCTACTCAAGAGGCTAAGGCAAGAGGATTGCTTGAGCCCAAGAGTTTGGAGTTGCCATGAGTTATGACACCATTGCACTCTACCAAGGGGACAAAGTGAGACTGTTTCAAAAAAAAGAAAAAAAAGAAATATTCAGAAATATTCATGACTCTTCCTATAGTCTGTTGAATATGTATATTTGACCACCTTGCTCAATATAAAATCTTGTTCCTTTTTCTCTCTCTTTGAAGCATGTGTGTCTGGCTTCTGGCCACAGGTCTGATTCCCAACTTGCGGGAATGGCTGCCCAACAGGTTGCTACTGCTTATGAGAAATAAAGCTCTCCTTTCTCTAAAGTATAAACCTTGTTAATATTTTTTAATTAACATTTTATACCAGATATCTGGAATTATTAGTAAAGAAAGGGAAAACTTCCAATCAAGTGTATGGCTTGAGTTTCTGTGGCTGCCTAAAGCTATGTGTACCTGTGTGCAAATCCATTCCAGGTAGACTTTGTGGCCACAATTTCTTCAGGGGAAGTCTGTTCTCCCTTTACTCTCATCTTTTGCTTTGCTCGGTGACAAAGCAGCTTTCTCTCTAGTTCTCTGGTGTTGAAGGGGAGGAAGGGCATGTTTATTGGCTTCCTCTTAACTTTGAGCATCTCCTTTTATCTCCTAACAATGAAGAGGGTTTCCTAACAGGTTGTCCAAATTGTACAGGCCTTTAGATTTTAACTTTTGGTCCTCTGGCACAGAAGTGTTCAGTAACAGCAATAGCACTCTTTGCAAAATGGACCAATTTGGTACTATAATATTCTGTTTATCATTCTGATCAAAAGTTTTCATGTAAAAATTGGTCACTGAGCTTCTCGCTATCTTTTCAGCTATTCAGTGCTTTCAAGGTCATTTTAAAGCCCATATCTTCTGCAGCACTTTTCAGTTTTTTCAGGCAGAAGACTGAAAAATCCAAATAACCAAGCTTACCATTACAGGAAACAGGAAATAAATTTGCTTTTGGCACTGCCATTTCTCAGGATTCCTCCAAAGGACTCAGGAGGTTTTTTTTTTGACTAGGGAGAGGCAGTCTGGAATCTACATAATTATTTTCAATAAAAGCTCACATGGTAACATTCAAGACAACATTTTGTAAAATGTAAATATCAGTAACAGCATAATGACATCATCATTAAAAAGACTTGGAAATTGTTTTTCTCACTCATGCCTGTAATCCTAGCAGTCTGGGAGGCCAAGGAGGGTGGATTGCCTGAGCTCACAGGCTTAAGACCAGCCTGAGCAAGAGTGAGACCCCGTCTCTAAAATAGCCGGGTGTTGTGGCGGGTGCCTGTAGTCCCAGCTACTCAGAAGGCTGAGGCAAGAGAATCGCTTGAGCCCAAGAGTTTGAGGTTGCTGTGAGCTATGAC
>NW_003852587.1:66993-117042 GCF_000181295.1 Otolemur garnettii
GTTGTTTGGCGGGTCCGGGCTGGGGATTCGAACCGGCCACCTTAGGTGTACGTGGCTGGCGCCTTAGCCGGTTGAGCTATAGGTGCCGAGTCGATGGTGAAACACATTTTATTTTCAAATGCCCTGAGTGACACTGAATCTTGGCGTCTTAGATTTTTGCTAGTGATGCAGTGGGATGGTGATGAAAATGTGTAGAAGGGCAAGGAAAAGGTACATTAAAAAAAAATGCCATTCTAAGAGAATTGTAATAGCATATAGAAATGGAGGGCTTTGCTGTGAGACCATGGTTTGACTCCTCCCTTAACCCCTCTCCAGACTTTCTTCCCTTCTATGTAAAACGAAGCCCTGATTCTGTAACTAGTATCTCACTAGATGCTGTGGATTTACAATTCTTGGATAACTAATTTGAATTTTGTTTGGCTACTAAACCTGTTTGGTTTTGTACTATAAAATAATACAAAGTTGAAAAATGGATAGGCAGGGCTTCATTTATATTATAAAACAAAGCAAAACAACAAAACCATACCATTCCTGAAGCTCAGGAGAAGGAATGAGACCTGCAGTTCCATTTTTGGAGTTTTCCAGTTTACCCTGCCACCAATTGTGATCATCCTTACTAATAATCTGGATGATGTCACCAACTCTGAATCGAATGCCAGCTTCTTTGCAGGGGATGAGGTCATCCTTGGCTGGATCATATTCAAATTGTGCTCTTACATAGATCTATAAAACAGGAGTTTGTAAGAAAGGATGCCATAGCAATATGAAGGAAAACAGCTTTAATTAAATAACCATACACCAACACTTACAATACAAACAGGACATAAGATGGTGAAAGCAAAAACGATGCGTGGAAATACAACACAAAAACTTCTATCTCTAGAAACAATGTGTTACTTTTGATGTGCACAGGTTCAAAAGTTTGCTGTTTTATTTGGAAGGAATATTTGAAATAATCTGTTTGATAAAAATACAGACTTAATTTATGCCTTTAGTATAACAGAATAGGCATATAATTATAGAAAAAAGTATTACCATTTTTTAAACTTGCATTGGTTATGTTTGTGTTATGGATAAGTTGTCATGACCATGTGGCAGCCCTTAATCCATAAATAAATTAGAAGAGTTTTAACCCTAAAGCAGCACACAGTATGAAACTAGCAAGAACTCTGGGTTGGTATCTTGCTGTAAAGTGCCTTACATGACAACTGGCAATGTGTCTACATGCTGCAGATAAATGTAACTTAAACAATTTTATGAAAAGTTTAAAAAACAGTTTTATTTTTAAAAAAGGATTTAGGTGTTATGTTTGTATTTTATTCTTCTGAGAGAATAAAAATGAATTTGAACTCTATCTCGTTCTGCCGATGTAACACTTGAAAGCAGCACAGAACTTTCAGACATGCATAGTTCAAAACTCTGTGAGTTTTATGGTATGTGAATCTACTTAAGAAACAGATTAGTGTACAAAGGGTTACCATAGTGACATTTTATGAATTACTGGATTTCTAAATCTTTAAAATAAGATACTGTATCTAATGTTGCATCAATCATGCAGTCTTAAGATTAAACTCTGAGTGAATTCTATCAGGTGTTAATTCATACAAATCTTAACTCTGAATCTGATTACCTTTTAACATTACATTTCAAGATAAAATCTCACAAAAATTCTATCTCATGAAATTAAATTTAAATATTAATGTTTAAGTCACTGTAAAACCAACCTGAAGGCTTTGGAACCATTGTGTGATTTTTCTGTTTATTTTCAGCAATCCAGCCTATAAAATTAACAAGTCTCTGTATTTATACCTATAATCTATATCTTTAAAGTGCTGGCAATTGGAAAGTTACTTGATAGTGTTAGGCAGCACTTAACTTGTTGGAACTAACAAAGGCACATCAGAAGATAAAGCCAAGATATTTATGTCCTTTTTCTTATTTTTCATTGCATATGGCTTTTAGAAATATATATGTAAATATAAATTTAAGAAAAAGCTTTCAACTTAAGAAAATTACTGCTTAAGAATGTTCATCAACATGCACTTTTTCTTAGAATTCTAAGAATTTTTTAAGCTTTAAAATTCTTTTCCACTGGTAAGACCCCTTAAGGCTGAATTCTTAACCATCCACACAAAATTATCAGGTTGAAATTACAATAACCATCACAGCTACAAAGATGTGAGAAAAAAATATTTATAGGGAATTAGTCATGTGTAATGTGTTAAAATGAAATGGTGCAAGCTCTCAATGCTCATATGTTATGGTCCAAAATGCAGACATTATGGGATGGAAGGGGTTAATAAAGGATTGGCTATTAGCAGCTCAGTTTAGAGAAGTTTCTATAGAGGATATCTATTCACCTGTCGTCCTTTTGGTTGGGTAGTTGATGGCAAGTCCTGTAGAATAAAGCCAACCCAGGAGAAAAATTTTCATTTACTTTTCAAGAGTACAAGGTAATTTGTGTGTTCTGTTACAATATGGTTAAAAAAAATGAGCTAGATTTAAGTTGCAAAGAGATAATATACATTATTCCATTTCTCAGAAATGTTGAGTTATCAAAAAATCAAACCCAGGCCATTTAGCAGCAAGCTGAAGAAAGCAGGTAAGTTTAAGCAGAGAGAAAATGTGTTCTTAAGAAACAACTCAGCATCTTCAACACAAAAGCCACTGCATGTGAAATAGCCTATTAAAAAAAACACCCCAAATAAAAAGAGCTGTTGCCCTTTTCAACTTAGGCATTATAACCATTTAGATTTTGAAAAATTCAATGGCTATATGGCTTTTCACCATCTTAAAAGTAATAATTGTTAACTTATAAATGAATTCCTTTGACTATTTTAAAGTTGAAATTAAATTCATAGATAATTTTTTTCCATAATTTCTCTTACTAATATATTTAGAATATCATTCCATTTGAGATGATATCTGAATTATTTATAATTTTACCTGATAAAAAAGTTGATATATTCTTAAAGGGCAAATTAAGTTAGGATAGAGGAATATGAATACTGCTGTATTATTAGGACTCTCAATAATTTCAACTGGGTGATGAACAGCAGTATCAGCAACTTAGAGAAGATTTAGTTACCCCACAATATTGCAAACCTGCACCTATAAGTGCTTCCATTTGTTTAAATAAATTTAAAACAATTCTTTCTATATTTCAAAATGGGTAGCTCTGAAGAAAATGTAAAATTTCAAGTTTAAGTCAAATACATTAAGTACTTTGTGTTAAAGATGTGATAACAGCGTGGCTTAAGTGCAGTTTGAAGCCAGTTCCTTTTGCTTTTCATATCCAGGCAAGGCTTATAATTCACAAAAATATGTGCACGTACCACAATAACAGAGGGCACACCAATTCGTAAACTTAGATAGCGGAAACTAAAACATGTTGCTGATATCACTGACAATAGAAAACTACAAAGCCCAAGAATACCCAAATACCTACTCTGCAAAATCCTTATATTTCTTTATCTTTCTCAAATTAAAAAAATATACTTAGAAATTTAAACAAATTTCCATTTATATCCTTTGCATAGGTTTGAGCAAAGTCATACATACTAGTGGGGTGGCATGGAAATATTTTTGAAACGACCAAAGTAGTCTTGAAGTATATTTCTTCAAATTTAGCTAATTAAAGGGATGTTAATGAGAAGGAAATGTTGAAAAAGATTTTCCAGGAGCATACTGCATTGTAGCTGTAGTAGCTTTGTATATTGGCAGAAGACAGTATTTCCACTGAACACATGTAACTAGAACACTCATGGCAGGTGAGCACCAACAAAATTGTCACACTTGGCTGTGTGGAGCTAGAGTTCTTACCGAAACAGAATTGTTAGTGCTGCTATGACCATTAGCTGGGGACTGTCTGGAAGTGGAGGGGGAATCTCTCTGAAATAAGACACAAGGTTCATTAACACAGAACACCAGCACAGAAACACAGAGATATTTACATCAACAGTTACAACCACAGTCTGACAACCATTTCCTTTGAGGTTTGAGCTGTAAAGGTGCCATTCTGACTTACTTGCATGATTTCACAGAAGTATGAAAAAAATTTTGCAGTTTGAAGATTCACATATTGTAAGTGATGACCGTGTCATTCATTAAGCATTTCTTTCCTGTCTCTAACATTCTATAACCTTTGCTTTCTTTTCATGAGACCCAGAAGAGTGTCTTGATATTAGAACCCTATCAAGTATCATAAGACGACAAATATTACTACAAAATTATCATGCCGAAAATCCCAACTGTTTTATTTTTATTAAAGATAGGTTTGAAATGCACTTAATAAATTTTGGGTACCTCAGTGTCAAGAATTACTCAGTGATTCAATTTGAAGAGAAATAAATCTAAGAAATAGACTTTACATGTAATCACCTTAGAATTTTTCTACAATAAATATTACTAATAAGGGTAACAGAGATATACCCAAGAAGAATTCTTTTCTTCTTAAAATCATTTTAGCATATTGAATAAAATGATAATCTTGAGCCTGTAACAATATTACACTTCTGGTAAAGATCTCAGGAGCCACAGCCACTCTCCCTATAACCATACTCCTTGATCACACTTGCTCTATTCTTCTACACACTCATAGTCGTTTCCAGATTCCATACCCTTAGTGTCCATATCAACTTTACCAATAAAAACAAAGAGAGGAAGAAAATAAGTACTTTAAAATTTTTGCTTTAGTAGAGTTTGTTTTAAGCCTTTGAAATGTACATGTCTGCTCAAAAGACACTGTTCTGAATGATTCAGAGAAATTCTGAAACTTGTTAGCCTTAAGGGTAATGGGATCACTTAGAGGAGCATTCCCAAATGTTAGTAAGCAAGATTGATCTCCAGGTGCCACTGACAGAGACTTAGGTCAGTGGGGCCATGATGAGGGAATAGGGATTCACTATTTTACCAAGGGCTGGAGAATGCAAATATGGGTGGTCAGACAGTCTTTTTGGGGGGAACATTTCTCTAGCTCGAAAGAGTCCAACCATAGGCTTGAATTCTGCCAGGGCACACGAGGATCAAAAAGTTGGGTTAAGAGAGGAGCATCATTATTTTTTCTACTATTCAAAGGTGAAGAAGGTAAAAGCGGGGGGGGGGGTTCTTATCAAGAGCATAGAATTCACATGTATAATACTGGTTCTACCTCAAAACTAGTTTAAGTCCTTAACAAACAAAAGCGATACTAATAACTAACAATATCTTCTGGTTAGTTAGCCAAAAAGACAAAAATCAATTGTATTGACTGCATTTCGTCAAGAAATAGTATGAGAAACATCTGTGATTTTATTTGTATTTATTTATTTATTTTTTGAGACAGAGTCTCACTATGTCACCCTTGGTAGAGTACTGTGGCATCACAGCTCACAGCAACATCAAATTCTTGGGCTTAAGCGATTCTCTTGCCTCAGTCTCCCAAGTAGCTGGGACTACAGGCGCCCGCCACAAGGCCTGGCTATTTTTTGTTGCAGTTGTCATTGTTGTTTAGTTGTCCGAGCTAGGTTGGAACCTGCCACTCTTGGTGCATGTGGTCGGTGCCATAACCACTATGCTATGGGTGCCGAGCCAACATTTGTGATTTTAAAATTATTTATACAAAATGTACATGAGACATTCTGTCTTTCACAGAATGGTTTGTGCTTTAGAATCCAATTTCAATTCTCTGAATTCTCTGAATTCAATTCTCTGAAAAGCAGTTTTGCATTTTCTTTTGAAATATACTACTAATTGAAGTTCCGTAAGAAGCCACCATGAGGAGCTCAAGGCCTGATAAAACAGGTATCCGATAATCGTCAAGGCTCACTAAAAATATACTTTATAATAAAAAAAATTTGATAAAACTACAAATTCTTATACATATCTTGAATAGGCTTAGAAAAAAAATATAAAGCTTCCGATTTTTCTTGTAAAATTTATGGCATCACTAGAGACTAGAAGTATTACAGTTTCTCCCTCAAACTCTCCTAAGTACAGATCCAATAAGTTACCTACCAGTATTAAAAATTAACTGTAGAGAATGTGTACTTCATATTGACATACACATACTTTGAAGATACACATGAAAGAGCAAGCATCCATAAATAACAGTCAAGCTAAATGTGCACTGACCAAATAATGATACCATTTATGTCAGTTTATAGTTTCAATGTAAAGAGAATAGATTTTCGAATTTCATTTAATAACCAGCATAAAACCAAATAATATAGGTTAAAAGAACTACAATTTCTATAGGATAAAACTATTTTAAGAAGGAAACTTTGGGGTTGTATTATTCTACACAACTTACTTGTTTATAAATCATATAACATTCCAAATTAAACAATTTTACAAAAGGTTGAAAAAGCCTATATCCTTCTAGTAAAGTCAATTATCAATTCATCACAGACTTAATTTTCATCTAGGGACCTGTCAAAATTACTTGAACAGCTCTATCTCAATAGGAATAGTTCACTTCTGAGATTCTTGGAAAGAAGAACTATCTGTGTGATTTCTTAACAAGGGAAGTGAATGTACTTCCTGGAAATATTATTGCAATTATGATCTGAATTTTTTTCCTTTAGAGACTCCTTTGTTCTTTATCAAGCCTTATGTCATTATTTGTAGCTTTCCTATATTTTGCTTAGATTTCAGCCTGCAAAAAGCTCAAGTGCTAAGGAGATCTGCATGGAAGCAGGGCTGAGTAGGTGGATGGGACCTACTCTGTTCCGTTATCTTTGTTGTAAAATTGGTGTGCAGTGATCTAACAGCACAGGCAGAAACAATTTCCCAGAAAGCAAAACATTCAGCCATCAGCAGACAGTTAGTTAAGAACTCAGAGAACATGGGGGTGGTCTGTTAGCGTCATTACCTCACAGGACGAAGACTGAGTGCGGTAACTTGGCACGATCTTGAAGGTAATACTCCCCCGCATTTCCCTCTGGAGAAAAAAAAAAGAGAGTTCTCTTATAAACAAATATTGCACTCAAAACCATGTAAGAAACCACTCAAAACATGTGGGGGTAGTTAGTGCAAGCCATCTGAGAGTCCACTGCCTTAAAACCAAATGCAGTTTATTTAGCAGAGACTGAGCAGTTTACATTCATAGCAGAGGACTTTCCTCGGAAAAGCCCAGGAAAGTCAAGGCTGATTGCCCTTGATAAAGCAGTGGTCTCATGGAACTCCAATGGTTTTTTTTTGTTTTTTAAGAGACAGAGTCTCACTTTGTTGCCCTCAGTAGAGTGCCAATGGCCTGACAACTCATAGCAACCTCCAGCTCTTGGGCTTACATGATTCTCTTGTCTCAGTCTCCCAAGTAGCTGGGACTAGAGGCACCCACTACAACACATGGCTATTTTTTTGTTGCAGTTTTGGCTGGGGCCAGGTTCGAACCTGCCACCAATTGTTCCTTTTCATAAATAGCAATATAGATCTCTAAGTGACATGCTTTTCCAAAGTGAATATAAATCGAACTAGATAATAGACTGTCTAAAATTATATTTAGTATGCTAAATACTAAATAGTACATTCAATAAAAATTGCTTTTTACTTATTAATTTTGGCATTATTTTTATTGTGGGAAGTTTGTGTTGCTTACTGCATACTTAATAGGTATTCATAATATGAGGGCTGCTACACTGTAGTGGGATGAGAAACCAGAGGTCCCTCCTCTGCTGACTATGACAATGAACACAGGCAAGGTCCTGTTATTTTGCCCTTTTTTTAAAAACCTAAAGCCTGATTTGAACACAGATTTTTAAATAAGTATGGTAAAAAATGGCCTGGCCTACAGTGACTTTCTTCTGCTCTGTGCTGTAGAGATATCCACTATAGCTGGCTATGACTCAGCTAAACAAGAAAGAGGTTTCTGACGTGCTGATGTCAGAAGAGTTGAGGTCAGTGGGAAACCAGTTCCCACGTATGCACACTGAGGTTTTCTTTAACTGTCTGCTCATCTGCTTGGTTAAGAAACAGGAGGTGAAAAATGAAAGGAGAGTGTTGGAGCCTACACTGCCAAAGATAGGCAAAATATTTCTAAACTCTATTCCTTATAAACATTTTCCTAGTTGTCAGTTTTATGAACATTTTATAAGTTCAAGTCCATGCAAATTATAGTCTGAGAAATACTTTTTTTTTTTTTGAGACAGAGACTCAAGCTGTCCCCCTGGGTAGAGTGCCATGGCATCATAGCTCACAGTAACCTCCAACTCCTGGGCTCAAGTGATTCTCCTGCCTCCACCTCCCAAGTAGCTGGGACTGCAGGTGCCCACCACAATGCCTGGCTATTTTTTGGATGCAGCCGTCATTGTTCTTTGGTGGGCCCAGGCTGGATTCGAACCTGCCAGATCAGGTGTATGTGGCTGGTGCCTTAGCCACTTGAGCCACAGGTGCTGAGCTGAGAAATACTCTTGATTACAAAAGAATACCTCTCCTTTGTGTGTTAAAAACAAGGTAACAAACTAAAAGTCAATTTTAGACAAAGAAAATCTTTTATTTACTTACAAGCATTTTTTGTAGCTGTTCCACAGTTTGGTTAGCCACACTGATGCCATTGATTTCTCGAATTTCATCACCAACATGAAGGGTACCTGAGAAATTACACAAAATTATAAACATGAAATGATATGTGATTCTATAGTAATAAAACTAGAGGCAGCCATGTAATTCTTAAAAATTAAGTTTAAGTTGGAAGACCAATATTTCAGAAACAGGTACAAGTTTGGCTACAGCAGAATTATTTAACTCATAGTAAATTACCAAAAAAGATACAGGCACTTGTGAAAGGCACAGTTTTGATGGATGGCTATGGATATCTGTTTATTTTTTTCTGAGACAGGCAGTCTGTACAGTGGTTTAACAGTATGGCTTCTGGGTTTAGTCCAGACTGTCTGGGTTCAACTCCCAGCCTCCTCACTTACTAGCTTCAAGATCTTGGATAGAAACTCAACTGCTCTGGAGGATCCGTGTGCGATTGCTAAGGTACATCTGGTGAAACTATGACTCAGTGGGCATGCATTACTACCACACGTAGTAAGAGACCCTTGTCTGCAACATAATGGGAGGAGGTGAAGAAGCAGTTCTTTGAAGCAACAAGCCAAAACCTACCAAAGCATAAACAAGTTGGAACTAATAGGCTGTCCCTTAAAAATGATGTACCCCAAGCAAAACATGAATATAACAAAAAGAAAAAAGAATACTTAAATGAAGATGTGAATGGATTCATGGAATATCTAAGACATAACTCACAGATGGTTCACAATGGGGAGATTATAGCATCAGACATTCAGGAAGTAAGGGAAGAAATTGCAGTTGCTTTAAAGAAAGACAGTCAACGGGAAGGAAAATGACTAAAAAGACATGCAGCAGAGAAAAATGCAATGGATCGTTTCCATTGTAGAAAACCTGGTGATGGAATTGCAGATTGTCCAGTTGCCCTTGAAAATCAAGATATGGGCACTGGAATATGTTACCGGTGTGGGTCCACAGAGCATGATATAACCAAGTGTTAAGGCGAAAGCAGACCCAGCTGTTGGTGAATTTCCTTTTGCAAAATGTTTTGTTTGTGGGGAAATGGGATACCTGTCTAGATCTTGTCCTGATAATCCCAAAGGACTCTACGCTTATGGTTGGTGGCTGCAAACTTTGTGGCTCTGTGAAACACTTAAAGAACGATTGCCCTGAAAGTTGGAATTCAGATGGAATGGTCACCGTTAGTCCCTGGGCAAAGGGAAATGAGTGCAGACTATGAAGAAAATTTGGATGCACCTAAACCATAGAAACCTAAAACAAAGATACCTAAAATTGTTAATTTTTGATAATGGCTAGTACAATTGTTAGTTACCACCTCATTGCCACTTTCTAAACTTGGCGTACTTCACTAATTAGAGCTAGGCTCCCTGGAGCCAACCTTTATTATAGATGTATGATTTGGGGATACTCAAAAACAGTTTTCTGCATTCTCTCCATAAAAGAGTACTTCTATCACTGTTTGGAGAAAATTACTGAAAAAAAGAAGGGCGTGATTAAATTGGATTTTCTAAAAGAATTATCTTTAACAGATAGAACTTAGAGGTATCTAAGTGATTACATACCTGATGGTAATAATCATCTTTTTTAAAAGCAAAATTATGCATAAATGTAAACCACCCCTTAATAAAGGGCACTGCTTGTTTTTGGAAAAAAAAAAAGATCTTGGGTAAGTTACTGAAACTCTTCATGCCTCAGTTTTCATATTTGTAAAATGGAAATGAAAATAGTGCCCATTTCATAGGATTGTTTTGAAGACTAAATGAATTTAGTATGCATAAAAGGTACATGTGTTCTTGGCACATGCTAAGTACTGTATCATTATTTGTTACTATTATTATTTACCAAATATGATACAAAGGTTGTTGGTTTTCTTTTTTTTTTTTGAGACAGAGCCTCAAGCTGTCCCCCTGGGCAGAGTGCCGTGGCATTACAGCTCACAGCAACCTCCAACTCCTGGGCTCAAGCGAGTCTCCTGCCTCCGCCTCCCAAGTAGCTGGGACCACAGGCGCCCGCCACAACGCCCGGCTATTTTTTGGTTGCAGCCGTCATTGTTGTTTGGCGGGTCCAGGCTGGGGATTCGAACCCGCCACCTTAGGTGTACGTGGCTGGCGCCTTAGCCGGTTGAGCTATAGGCGCCGAGCCGGTTGTTGGTTTTCTAAGAATTATGATCTGATAACATCTATATAACCAACATCTATATAACCAAACTTATATTAAGCATAATTTAAGGATTTTTTTAATTTCTGAGGGGTCTGTTGTTATTCCGTCTTTACCATTTCTGATTGATGAAATTAGAGACTTTACTCTTTTTAATTTAATCTTTTATAATAATTTGGCAGAGATTTCTGCATCCTGTAATACTTCAACTGGAAAGTGTGACCAAGAACCAACGTTTAGAACATTATTTACAATTTTGCTTCCTTATTTATAAATCGTGCACATGTTTACTGGCCTGGCTTCATTACAAAAAGTTCACAATATCTTTTAGAGGTACTTACTAAGATATACCTAAATAATATTATAAAATGCCTGGAGTTTGCATCAGAATAGTCCAGGGGGTGGGCAGTAGGGCAGATAGAGAACAAACTAGTGAGGCCATGAGGAGGGCTTAATGGTTATGGGTACATGGGTGATCACTACACTGTGTTCTTTACTTTTCTTTACTTGAACTCACTGCACTATTTTTTCTATGTATGTTAGAAAATTAACATAATACTCCCTTTCCCCCACCCCTCACTGCAAAAAAACTTAACATAATAAATAATGAAACTGAGGGGCTTTTACTTCCAACATGGCTGATTAGGCACTCAGAGACTTCCTCACAATTATATACTGCCTAGGGCACACCTCTTCAACTGTTACTGGTCTCACAAAAGGAATACAAATCTCTAAGAACCTTTCTTACTTTCACCTGTACCCTTCCCTCCATACCAAAAAACCCTGTGAGCTAGATCCAGCATGTTGGCAAGCTAAGGATGAGGTAAATTAGTGGGACGGGTGAATACCAGGGTAGCAACGCCTGCTAGCTGGAGTCTGTGTGTTGGGCCAATAGCAAGTTAGAAAGCTGACCCTAGGACCCTGTAGGGAACCAAGATTCAGATCACTGGGTACACATGGCAACTAGTAGAATAAGGAACAAACCCTCTCTGGAGCAAGTGTTCACAGTTTAGGTCTATAGGACTTCCACTGATCAGAACATGCAAAGAGTTCACAGTCAAAGATCACCAAACTTATCATAAGGCAAGCTAATATGTGTGAGAGTCACCAGAAATAGCACCTACAGATTTAGATCATTAAGGATGATAAATACTAGAATGGTCAGGTCAAATACACAATATAAAATAGCTATATGTTAAATGTTAGAAAAAAAGGAAGGACTCAATAGCAAGGATGAGCATGCAATAAGAGACTATCAGGTAAGCCGACAGGTTTGAAAATAAAAATAAAGGCTGAGAGTGGTGGCTCATGCCTATAATCTTAGCACTCTGGCAAGCTGAGGCAGGTGGATCGCTTGAGCTCAGGAGTTCAAGACCAGCCTGAACAAGAGCAAGACCCCTGTCTCTAAAAATAGCCAGGCATCCAGCCTGAGCCAGAGTGAGACCTCATCTCTCAAAATAGCCAGGCATTGTGGTAGGCACCTGTAGTCCCAGCTACTTGGGAGGATGAGGCAAGAGGATCACTTTAGCCCAAGACTTAAGGTTGCCATGAACTATGATACCATGGTATGCTCAAAACAAACAAACAAAAAAACCCAAATATGGCTGAAGAGTTTCAGTAAACTGGAAGATATAACCAAAATGATTACCTAGAATACAGGCCACAGAAATAAGGAAAAAAGATAACAAAAAATAAAAAGGAGAAATGAAAAAGATACTAAGAGATATAGAAGAAGTGTGTAATATATCTAACTGGAGTTTAGAAAGAGAAAATAGAGAGATGGAGGACAGGCAATGTTTAAAGGAACACTTAATAGTGGCAAATTTTATTGAACTGATGAAAATATAGTATACAGATTCAGAAAGAATAAGATAAATAAAAAGAAATCCATACTGAGAGGTAGTAAAACTATAGAACACCAAAGACAAAGATCTTAAAACATTCAGAAAGGACAAATCACCTACAAAGCAAGGGAAATTGTAGTGATACCAGTCTTTTCAATATCAAACAAAGGATGGCCTGAGATGCAAGGAGGAATGGTGAGCAAATAAAATCCTAAAAACTCATACAAATTAAACAAAAATGACCATATATTTAAAATTAATTTCAAATTTGTGGATTTAAAACAGGACTTCTAGAACTAGAACACTGGGCAAAAGAAGAACATAAAAGTCAGAAGGCGCTAATGATCTAAGACATTTAATATTCCAATGTCTTTTGTATTGCCTGGGAGTGGGATTATGATACTGCTTAGTATATTCAAAGTTAATATGAATAATAAAATTTCAAGGAAACCACTAAAAGAACAGAAAAAAGGCACTGAAATTCTAAACCACCAGTGGAGGAGAAAATGAAACAGCAATATAAACAAGAAAATCAATTAAAAAATAGAGTAGGGTAGCGCCTATTGCTCAGTGGGTAGGGTGCCAGCCACATACACCAAAGCTGGTGGGTTCGAACCCAGCCCGGGCCAGCTAAAACAACAATGACAGCCACAACATAAAAATAGCCAGGCATTGTGGCGGGTGCCTGTAGTCCCAACTATGGGAGGCTGAGGCAAGAGAATCGCTTAAACACAAGAGTTTGTGGTTGCTGTGAGCTGTGATGCCACAGTACTCTACTGACGGTGACATAGTGAGACTTTGTCTCAATAAATAAATAATAGAATAAAAATAAATTAAAAAGCAAGATGGTAGAAATAATCACAATAAATATTAATGGACTGATCCATTAAAAGATAGAGATCATCAGTATGCATCTAAAAAAATGAAAAACTCAGCTTTGGAAATGTTTAAAAGAGACACACTAAAGCTTAAGGCACAAAGTAACTGTAAATAAAAGGATAGAAGAAGACATGCTAGCAAATACTAAAATAAAGCTGGAATAATTATATTAATGCTAGATAAAATAGATTTTAACCAGAAAGTATTATTGAGGCTAGATATAGTCAGTAGGTACTTCTATGTACATAATCACACTGCTTCAAATATATGAGACAAAATGGAGAGATATGTAAGTAGAAATTGAAAAGCTATCATAATAATAGGATATTTTAATAATTACTGATTTGTCAAACAGACAAAAAATTAGTCAAGATATGGAAGATACGAATGAAAACAACAATCCCAAGCTAATTATCATCTAGGAAACTCTGCATGTGACAATTAAAGAATAAAAATTCTTCTCAAGGCTTGGCACTCGTAGCTCAGTGGGTAGAGCGTCAGCCATAACTTACTGAGGCTGGCGGGTTCAAGCCCGGCCCAGGCATGCTAAACAACAATGACCACTGCAACAAAAAATAGCCAGGTATTGTGGTGGGGGCCTATGGTCCCAGCTACTTGGGAGGCTAAGGCAAGAGAATTGCTTAAGCCCAAGAGTTTGAGGCTGCTGTGAGCTGTGACGCCATGGCACTCTATTGAGGGTGACATAGTGATACTCTGTCTCAAAAAAAAATTCTTTTCAAGTACACATGGGCCATTTACAAAAATGACTGAAGTGCTGTGCCATAAAGCAAGTCTCCACAAACCTCAAAGAAATGGTGTCATACAGCCCACATTCTCTGACCACAGTGCAATTAGGTTAGAAGTAAATTACAAAAAGACATATAGAAAATTCCTTTAAATGTGGAATGCAAAACATACTTGTAAGTAACTTATGGGTCAATGAAAAATATCATTAATAGAAATGTAAAAATGCTTGGAACTGAATTATAATAAAACTGCTTAATATCAAAATTGGTAGGATACAGATAACATAGGTATTTACAGGGAGGTTTTAGACTTAAATGCATATAGTAGAAAAGAAGAAAGACTGGAAATAAATGAATTATGTGTCTAATTTCAGAAGTTATCCAC
This sequence comes from Otolemur garnettii, assembly GCF_000181295.1. NCBI lineage: Eukaryota > Metazoa > Chordata > Mammalia > Primates > Galagidae > Otolemur > Otolemur garnettii. The sequence goes on from NW_003852587.1 coordinate 81,513, forward strand.
AACCAATAGAAAGTAGAAGGAAGGAGATAATAAAAATCAGGTCATAAAACAATGAAATAGAAAATAAACATAGAATAGAGAGAATTAATAAAACTCAAAGTGAATTTTTGGATAAATCTCTGGCAAGGTTGATCAAGAGAAAAAAGAGAAGGCACAAATAAACATTAGGAATGAACAAAGGACATAATTATAGAGAAGGTAGAGAATAAAAAGGGTAGAGACTACTGTAAAGCTTTCTACAATATTAAAAACCTTAGTTATTTTAGGAAAATGTAATTTATCAAAACTCACTTAAGAAATGGCCTTATAAATGTAAAAGAAATTGAAGCAGTTGTAAAAACCAAAACCAAAACACCAGGCTCTGATATTTTTATGAGCAAGTTCTATCAAACTTTCAAGGTACAAATCATTCCAACATTATAGAAAGTTTTTCAGGGAATCAAAGTCATTCTACAAGGCTGATACAACTTTGAAACCAAAATCAGACAGAATAATACAAGGAAGGGAAATTAACTACAGGCTAGTCACACTCATAAATGTAAAAACAAAATAGTAAACAAAATATTAGCACACAGAATACAGCAGCTATGGTTGTAAAGATAGTACACAATGACTAAGCTCCATTTATCTGAGAAATGCAAAGGTGGCTTATCATCAGGAAATCTTTAAAAGTCATTCACCACATTAATAGATAAAAGGAAAAGAATAAATGATCATCTTAGCAAATGTAGAAAAACATTTGATTAAATCCAAAACTTAATCAGAATTAAAATGCTCAGCAACTAAGAATATAAAAAGAACTTCCTTAACCCAAATAAAAGGTATGTGCTAAAAATCTACATTTTTTTTTTTTTTTTTGAGACAGAGTCTCACTTTGTTGCCCTGGGTAGAGCACTGCGGTGTCATAGTTCACAGTAACCTCAAACTCTTAGGCTCAAGAGATCCTTCTGCCTCAGCCTCCAGAGTAGCTGGGACTACAGGCCCCCAGCCACAATGTCTGGCTATTTTTATTTGCTCAGCCTGGTCTCAAATTCCTGAGCTCAAGCAATTCACCTGCCTCAGCCTCCCAGAGTGCTAGGATTACAGGCATGAGTCATTGTGCTTTGCTAAAAATCTACATTATTCTGAATGGAGGAAACATGGAAAGATTTGTTTTAAAAATAGGATAGAATAAGAATGTCTACAACAACACTTCCATTAAAGACTGCAGGTCTTACCGAGTGCAGTAATATAACAAAGAGTTTAAAGAAAAAATGATCTTATGATTTTACTGAATATATACTAAATTTTTAAAAATAAACAAAGCTGGGCGCAGTGGCTCACACCTGTAATCCCAACTTTCTGGGAGGCCGAGGTGGGTGGATTGCCTGAACTCAGGAGTTTGAGATCAGCTTGAGCAAGAGGGAGACCCCATTTCTACTAAAAATTGAAAAAGTAGCTGGGCAGTGTGGCTGGTGCCTGTAGTCCCAGCTACTCAGGAGGCTGAGGTCGGAGGATCCCTGAACCCAGAAGTTTGAGGTTATTGTGAGCTATGATGCTATGACACCCTACTCAGGGCAACAGAGAGATAAAATAAAATAAAACAAAAAATAAAGATAACAAACAAAAAATACATAGTGGAATCTAAAACCAAACATCTTCCTATGGGACTGCTGTATATGGTACTTTCTATGCTTATCAAGATCCCGCTGAAAGCAGCAGTGATGCCAGGCACCATTATGTGTACACAGTGGTCATCTGTCAAGAGGAGAATAAGGCACTAAAATGCTTAGGGTGTTATCTGTTGTTCTCTAAAAGTAAGGAAAGAGGTGTCAAGTACAAAAATAACCCTCTCTCAAAGTAAAGGAATCTGACAAATAATTTTTGGAACATCCTCTGAATAGTGCATATTACTCAGTCCTTTAAAAAACCTAAATATACATGTCCAAATCCTGTTTATCCTTGGAGTTACTGAAGTTCCACTTTCTTTTTTCTTTTTGGAGACAGAGTCTCACTTTGTTGCCCTTGGTAGAGTGCTATGGTATCATAACTGACAGCAACCTCAAATTTGTGGGCTCAAGTGATTCTCTTGCCTTAGCCTTCCAAGTAGCTGGGACTACAGGTGCCTGCCACAGCATTTGGTCATTTTTAGAGATGAGTTCTCACTCTAGCTCAGGCTGGTCTCGAACCTGTGAGCTCAGGCAGTCCACCTGCCTTGGCCTACCAGAGTGCTAGGATTATAGGTGTGAGCCACTGTGCCCAGCCTGAAGTTCTACTTTCTTCAAAAATCATTCTTCGTCTACTTCAGTACTTAGTGAATTCCCTCCACAGTAAAAACTGCACTTATTGTAGCAGATATTAAGAATTTAATCATCAAGTTGACGTTTCTTATCTTACCACTTAAATACTGTATTATTATTTATCTAACTCTATGATGCCCTAGTTTATAAATAGCATATTTCGGGCGGCACCTGTGGCTCAAAGGAGTAAGGCGCTGGCCCCATATGCCTGAGGTGGCGGTTTCAAACCTAGATCTGGCCAAAAAAAAAAAAAAAAAAAAAAAACCCACCCCCCAAAAAGAGAGAAACAATAAAAAAAAATAGCATATCTCATTCCTGAATGAGTGAGAAAGCAATTCTTAAACTGTTTTTTATATAACTTATATTCTAGAGTAGACATCTCCTCTGTATCCTGAGGCCTGACATAGTCTCTAATATTAGTCACAATCTAACAATGATTCAGAGATGCTTCAGCCAACAGAACTCTAACATACCCTCCCCATAATATCTATATGTTGGAGCATGTGCAGATGAACATGAACTGATGGAGGCCACCAGTGGTTAAAGTCAAAGACAACAAATCTATCTTTTATATGGATCATAAAAAACACTTTCTTCACTAGGCTATAGGAGAAAAAGTTAAGGAAGGCAAAGAAAGAAATATATGAGACTTACCTTGTCTGTGAATCATGCCTCCATGCATAATTCTTGCAACAATACAATGATTTAGTTCATTCATTTTTAAAGTAATTCCCTGTAAAAAAAAAAAAGTTCAGTTAAAGAATTATTATGAAAGCATTTCTCTTAATATTTATAATTGTTCTGTAGGTAATTTTAATTTAAAAAGTTTGAAAAACATTAAAGAAAATATGGAAAATGGAGAAGACCATCCATTACCCCCTCATGCACAAAATTGCTTCATGACAACAATACTATTTTTGGTATTTTGATTGCTATGATAATAGTATACATACATTTTTATATAGTACCTTCCAATCTTCTAATTATACATTGCTCTGCTTTTCATGCTGCCAATTATTTTATTTTTTTATTTTAATAAATTGATGGGGACAAGTTGAATTCCATTACTTGTATATACTGTTTAGTAGTTAAATCTGGGCTTTTAGTGTACCCACGACTCAAATAGTGTTCATTGTACCCCATAGGTAATTTTTCATAAATCATCCCCTTCCACCCTCTCCATTTTTGGTCTCCAATGTCCACTATATCACTCTGTGTGCCTTTGTACCAATTATTATTATTATTATTTTGTAGAGACAGAGTCTCACTTTATTGCCCTTGATAGAGTGCCCTGGCATCACACAGCTCACAGCAACCTCCAACTCCTCAGCTTAGGCGATTCTCTTGCCTCAGTCTCCCAAGTAGCTGGGACTAGAGGTACCTGCCTCAATGCCCGGCTATTTTTTTTGTTGTAGTTTGGCAGGGGCTGGGTTTGAAACCGCCACCCTTGGTATATGGGGCCAGCGCCCTACTCACTGAGCCACAGGCACCGCTCCCAATTATTTTTTTTTAAAACAGTTTTTGGCTGTGTATGGTGGCTTACACCTATAATCCCAGCACTTTGGAAGGTTAAGGAGGGAAGACTGTTTGAGGCTAGGAGTTCGAGACCAGCCTAGACAACATAGCAAGACCTCTGTCTCTATAAAAAAAATTTTTTTTTTTTAATTAGCTGAGCATGGTGGCATGTGTCTTGTATTCCTAGCTGCTTGGAGGGCTAAAGTGGGAGGACTGCTTGAGCCCAGAAGTTCAAGGCTACAGTGAGTTATGACTGTGTCACTGTATTCTAGCCTGGGCAACAGAGAGAGACTCCATCTCTAAAAGAATAAATAAAACCAGGGCAGTGCCTGTGGCTCAAAGGAGTAGGGCGCTGGCCCCATATACCAGAGGTGGCGGGTTCAAACCCGGCCTCAGCCAAAAACTGCAAAAAATAAATCAGTAAATCAATAAATAAATAAAACCAAGAGCAAGACCTCATCTCTACTAAAAATAGAAAAAAGACTAGCTGGGCATGGTATAAATTTGTTTGCACTATCCAAGTGTATACCCCTTTTGTTGTTGTTGCTTTTTTTCACTCAGCGTAATTATTTTGAGACTCTCCTACATTGCTGCATGTATCAATACTTTATTCTTTGTTCTTGCTGAATAGCCTTCCACTGAATGGATATACCAGATTGTTTATCCATTCACCCAGATTGTTTATCCATTCACCCACTGAACTGTTTCCAGTTTTTGGCAATTATAAGTAAAGTTGTATTCCTGGGTTAATCCCCATTTCATTATAACATATTCTTCTTCTTTTTCTTTTTCTTTTTTCTTTTTTGAGACAGAGTCTCATTATGTCATCCTCAGTAGAGTGCTATGATGTCACAGCTCACAGCAACCTCAAACTCTTGGGCTCAAGTGATTCTCTTGCCTCAGCCTACCAAGTAGCTAGGACTACAGGCACCTGCCACAGTGCCCAGCTATTTGTTGTTGTTGTTGTTGTCAATGTTGTTTAGCAGACCCAGGTCAGGTTTGAACCTGCCAGCCCCAGTGTATGTGACTGGTACTCTAACCACTGGGCTATGGGTGCTGAGCCCACATTCTTCTTTTTTAAAGATATGGAACACTTTGTGTATCATCCTTATACAGAGGTATAAAGGCCATGATATTTTCTTTTTCCTTTTTTTTTTTTTTAAGAGACAGAGGTGTCACTATGTTGTCCAGACTGGTCTCCAACTTCTGGCCTCAAGCAATCCTCCTACATCAGCCTCCCAAGTAGCTGAAATAACAGCTGAGAGTCACCACGCCTGGCCACAATAATTTTTTGTGTAGTGTTTATATTTTAGTTACCTGCCACCAAAGTGAGCACATATTAACCTTTGTATACATTGTTGGATTTGTTTTTCTAAAATTTTGTTTAGAATTTTTGCATGTATATTCATGACTACTAGCCTGTAGTTTTCTTTCCTTGTAAAGTCTTCATCTGGTTTTGATAGCAGGGTAATGCTGGCTTTACATGAGTTGAAGCCAGGTGTGGTGGCTTATACCTGTAAATCTGAGCACTCTGGGAGGTTGAAGTAGGAGGATTGCTTGAGCTCAAGAGTTTGAGACCAGCCTGAGTAAGAGCAAGACCCCCATTTCTACTAAAAATGGAAAAATTTTTGTCAGGTATCATGGCACATGCCTGTAGTCCCAGCTATTTGGGAGGCTGAGTCAGAAGGATTGCTTGAGTCCAGGAGTTTGAGGTTGTTGTGAGCTATGATAATGCCACTGCTCACTACTCAAGACTCTGTCTCTAAGAAGAAAGACGAAAGAGAAGAATGAGGAGTTGGTAAAAATTCCTTCTTTTTCAATATTTGGAAGAGTTTGTATTGAATTTGTATTATTTCTCTATTATATGTTTGGTAGAATTCACCAGTGAAGCCATCTTGTCCTGGAGTTATCTTTGAGGGATGGTTTTTTAACTGCAAATGCAATTTTTATATAGTATAGGGCAACAATTCAGTTTACTCCTTCTTAAATGAGCTTTGGTAGTTTTTGTCTTCCAAAAAATCTTTCCATTTTATCTAGGTTGTCAAATTTATTGGCATAAATCTGTTTATCTGATTTTCTTATTATCCTTTTTATATTTGCAGAATCTATATTGATGCTCTATCTCTTATGCCTGATATTGGTAATTTGTACCCTCCCCCTCACCCCCGATTATGCATTTTTCCTGATCAGTCTGATCTTCTCAAAGGAAAACTATCTTTGTTTTATTGAAATTCTATTGCTTTTTTGTTTTCTATTTCATTAATTTCCACTTTGATATTTGTTATTTCTTCTACTCATTTTGAATTTAATTTATTCCTTTTTATTTTAGTTGCTTAAGGTGGAAGCTGAGGTCACTGATTGGAGATATTTCTTCTTTTCTAAATATAGGTGTTTATACATAATATATACGTGTGTGTGTTTGTCCACAGTTCCTGGATCATAATTTCCATAGTCTTTGTTATGATGTTGGGGAAATTAAGGCCTCAGGAGCAAGTCTCAGGAAACAGTATCTTTCTTTCTGGCCTTTTCTTGTCCTCCTGACCTTAGTGCTACTGTTGGCATGCATTTTTCTCTTATATCTGCTATGAGCTAACAAAACACATTGTTAATTTTGTGTTTTACTATAGATGCCTGCCACAATGCCCAGCTATTTTTAGAGAAGGGGGTCTCGCTCTGTCTCAGGCTGGTCTCAGATATTTAAGTGATAAGAAAAAGAACTTATAGCTTTACCCATGTAGTTACTATTTTCAGTGTTCTTTATTCCCTTTTTATGAATTCAGATTTCCATCTACAATTTTCCTTATGCCTGAAGAATAGCCTTTAATATTTCTTTCTTTCTTTTTTTTTGAAGACAGAGTCTCACTTTGGTGCCCTGGGTAGAGTGTTGTAGCGTCCATCACAGCTCACAGCAACCTCAAACTCTTGGGCTGAAGCAATTCTCTTGCCTCAGCCTCCCAAGTAGCTGGGATTACAGGCACCCGCCATAACACCTGGCAGGGGTCTTGCTTTAGCTCGGGCTGGTTTTGAACCCATGAGCTCAGGCAATCTGCTTGCCTTGGCCTCACAGAGTGCTGGGATTACAGGTGTGAACCACCGCCCCTAGCTACCTTTAATATTTCTTACAATGTGGGTCTGTTGAATTCTTTCAGCTTTGGTAAGTCTGAAAATGTTAATGTTTTGGCTTTGTTCTGAAAGATACATTTTCTGGGCTTAGAATTCTAAGAATTTTTTTAAAAGTACTTTAAAGACATTGTTGTCCTTATTTACACTGCTTCTGAAAAGATACTGATCCTTATCTTTGTCCCCCTGTATGTAACATTTCTTTTTTTTTTTTTTGCTCTGTTTTTAAGATTTTCTGTTTGTTACAGATTCTAAGCAGTTTGATTATGATGTGTGTTGGTGTTGTTGTCTTCACATTTCTTTTTTTGTTTGTTTGTTTTCATTTTTTGTTTTTTGAGACAGAGTCTCACTTTGTCACCCTTGGTAGAGTACTGTGGTGTCATAGCTCACAGCAACCTCAAACTCTTGGGCTCAAGCAATTCTTTTGCCTCAACCTCCCAAGTAGTGGGGACTATAGGTGCCTGCCACAATGCCCGGCTATTTTTAGAGAAGGGGTCTTGCTCTGGCTCAGGCTGGTCTTGAATTCATGAGCTCAGGCAATCTACCCACCTCGGCCTCCCACAGTGCTAGGATTACAGGCATGAGCCACCATGCCTGGCGTATCTTCATGTTTCTTGTGCTTGGAGTTCACCATGGTCCATAGTTTTCATCAAGTTTGGAAAGCTTGACAGAAGCTATATTAGGCTACTTGAAGTTGTCCCACAGCTCAGTGATGCTCTCTTTTATTTTTAAAAATTCTGTTCCTCTATGTGTCTCATTGTGGATAGTTTCTACTATTATGTCTTCAAGTTCACTCATCTTTTCTGAAATGTCTAATCTTCCTTTAACATCACAGTATATTTTCCTGCTAATTCTAGTATCTGGGTCAGTTTTGTGTTATTTTTGATATTTCTCCATATTATAGGTCACACTTTTCTGTCTCTTTACATGGTTAGTAATCTTTGATTAGATGCCAGTGTGAATTTTACCTTGTTGCATGCTTGATGTTTTCATAGTCCTATAAATATTCTTTTTTTTTTTTTTGAGACAGTCTTACTTTGTTGCCCTCAGTATAGTGGTGTGGCGTCATAGCTCACAGCAACCTCAAACTCTTGGGCTTAAATGATCCTCTTGCCTTGGCCTCCCAAGTAGCTGGGACTATAGGCACTTACCATAATGCCTGACTATTTTTAGAGCTGGGGTCTGGCTCTATTTTAGGCTGGTCTGGAACTCCTGAGCTCAGGCAATCCACCCACCTTGGCCTCCCAAAGTGCTAGGATTATAGGTGTCAGCCACTGAGCCCAGCCCCTATAAATATTCTTAAGCTAAGCTTTGTTCTGAGATATAGAACCAGTTGCTTGGAAATAGTTTGATCCTTTGGGTCTTATTTTTAGGATTTGTTAGGAAGGTCTGGAGCAATTCTCAGTCTAGGGCTAATTATTCCTCATTATTGAAGCAAGACCTTCCTGAGAATTCTATACAAGGTCCCATGCATGAGTGAGGAATTTTTCTAGTCAGGTTGCTGGAAATAGGTAGAGTGTGTCAGGTACTGTTCCTTCCAATTCTTTTGGATGGTTTTCTCTTTGAAGGGTGCATGTGGGAAGACTTAAGGGAGGAGTCATATCTTGATGTGCTTACGTTAATAGTAATAATGATTTTATAAGTTTGAAACCAATATTTAATTATTAACTGTTAGTAGATTAGAAATATTATTAGGAATAGGAAACAGAGTCTGGATTAAGGGGGGCAATAATGGAGACCTGATTCAGACTCAGTTTTCTGGCTTTGAGCACAAAGTGTGAAATCCTGTCACTTGGTGTGTTGTATATGCACCTTCTCATCGCAGCTGCAGAGCAGCTGGCTGGAGGCTTTGAAGCTACTTTCTGCCAGGGCAAGGCTGTGTGCTCTGAGGGAGTGGTTTTTGGGAGTTAAGGATGTGAATTCTTTAAATTTTGTCCAACTCAGGAAGAATTGCTCCGGACCAGATAAGGAGAAGAAAGATCTCTTTTCTTCTGTCACCTGGATTGGGCCAGAGAAGTCTATCAATTTGGACACAAGGTTGTTGGAGTATTAAAACATCACACCTGTGGTGTGTGACTCCGGGTCAGCTAGGATTTGGTCCTTGAGTCAGCCTCTGATTGGCTTCCTTATCAAGACTTTGTTTCCATTAAGACTATAATACTGCTCTGTGCCTATAGCGCAGCAGCTAGGGTGACAGCCACATACACTGGAGCTGGCAGGTTTGAATCCAGCCTGGGCCTGCCAAACAACAATGACAACTACAACCAAAAAATAGCTAGGCATTGTGGCAGGCACCTGTAGTCCCAGCTACAAGAATTCTCTTGCTTAAGGCAAGAGAATCGCTTAAGCCCAAGAATTTGAGGTTGCTGTGAGCTGTGATGCCACGGCACTCTACCCAGTGCAACAGCTTGAGACTGTCTCAAAAAAAAAAAAAAAAAGACCAGAATACTTTGAAATAGTAAAAAGTAACAAGTAAATCCATGCAATTAACATAATCAACTGTAGAGTTAGTCTAGTTAGTAGGAATGCAAGTGCAGCAAGAACCTTGATGGGATTGTTTGCCTTGCTTTCGTGAGATTTATGACTGTAACACTGATGTAGGAAATAAATACAGAGCTAGCCTGCTATTCAGGGTGGCATACTGGAAGCCTCACGAAGAAGAGGGTTCAAGACCAGCCTGAGCAAGCCCCACTGCTCTTAAAACTATCTCTTTGTCTGTGCCTATTATTTCTCTATATCAATATTCTATAACTCCTACTAATAATTTTCTGGTCTCCTCGTACCACCAGGCCACAAGGAACAAAACCCCACTGCGTGTCTGGGCTGGTTCCTGACATCTCTTCAGCTTTGGGTAGTTTCCTCTCATAGATGCATTGATTGATTCTCTGCTGAATACTTTAGAGAGATGCTCTATAGATCTCTGAGATTCTCTCTCTGTGCAGCTCCTTCCTCTTCAGTACTCTGTCCTATGAACTCGATCCAGTTGTCTTGGTCTCCCCAGACTCTCAGTTCTGTCTCCTTTCTCCTCTCTATGCTGTAGCCTGAAAAATCTTCCAAGGTAGTAAGGTGGGGTATTCATAGGGGTCACCTTGTTTGCTTCCTGTCTCTTAGGGATCACTGTCCTTTGTTCCCTGATGACCAATGTCTTGAAAACTATTCGTTCGTGTGATTTTGTGTTTTTTACATTTTTGGTTGTTTTAGATGAAAGAGTAATTTAATGCCAGAATACTCATCTACAGAACAACTAGTATAGTAGACGACTTTTTGTTTTCTAGTTATTCACCGTTAAAAGACAAGTGTTGGCTGGTCGCAGTGGCTCACATGTGTAATACGCACTCTGGGAGGTCTGGGAGGGTGGATTGCCTGAGCTCATAAGTTCAAGACCAGCCTGAGCAAAAGCAGGACCACATCTCTACTAAAAATAGAAAAACTGAGGCAAGAGGATGGCTTGAGCCTGAGTTGGAGGTTGCTGTGAGCTATGATGCCATGGCACTCTACCCAGGGCAATAGCCTCAGACTGTCTCAAAAAAAAAAAAAAAAAGACAAGTGTTAATAAACATATTTTTGTACCAGACCTGGCTGTTCCTAAGAATCACACAGGGAACTTCTAAATAATGCTGACTCAGAAACTCATTCCTTAAATTTAGATTGAGGAGGCCTAGAATGGAGTCTAGAAATCTGTACCTTTAAACAAGCTGCCTCATTGAAAAGTACCCTTGAATTTCAGATGGGGAAGGGTAGGGACTCTGATTGTTTCCTTTTCATTGGAGAATAATATTCCGACAGAAAGCTTCATAAAAATATCTAAGACTAGGCTGGGTGTGGCTCACGCCTGTAATCCTAACACTCTGGGAGGCCAACACGGGTGGATTGCCTAAACTCAGGAGTTCAAGACCAGCCTGAGCAAAAGTAAGACCCTGCCTCTAAAGATAGCTGGGCATTGTGTTAGGCACCTGTAGTCCCAGCTACTTGGGAGGCTGGGGAAAAAGGATCACGTGAGCCCAAGAGTTTGAGGTTACTATGAGCTATGATGTCACTGCACTAAACCAATGGTGACAAAATGAGACTCAGTCTCAAAAAAATTATGTGCACTTTCGGAGGCCGAGGCAGGTGGATTGTCTGAGCTCATGGGTTCAAGACCAGCCTGAGCAAGAGTGAGACACTGTCTCTAAAAATAGCCAGGTGTTGTGGCAGGTGCCTACAGTCCCAGCTACTCAGGAAGCTGAGGCAAGAGAATCACTTGAGCTCAGGAGTTTGAGGTTGCTGTGAGCTATGATGTTACCGCACTCTACTGAGGGTGACAAAGTGAGACTATCTCAAAAAAAAAAAAAAAAAAACCCTGAGACTTTATACTCTAACTTGTACATTCCATAAAATGTACAAAAATGCATGGTTCCTATTTTGCAGTTCTCAGTAGTGGTAGGTGAATAATGTGAAAAAAGTGGGTTATCAAATTGTTTTCAGTCCTAATACTCAATTGTAATGTTCAGGTTTCATTTCCAACTTGTACATTCAATTAGCTTATAAGGTTACTAAAAGAAGTGTTCCTGGGAAAATGCTGTAAATTAATGTTAAGTCAAATCTAATTTCATAAGGGAAATGATAATATAATAGAGATTCTACCCTTGAAACTAAAAGATTCATATATATATCTTCAATCAAGATTAATGTGAATCTATTATGAGGCAGGTACTTTGCTAGGAACAGAAGTAAATGAGACAGAAAGGGTCTCTCCATGGTCACGAGAAGTTTACTCAAACCAATTGTAGTTAATAGTTATTATACTGTGTGCCCCAAACATTTTTCTGTAGAGAGGAATGGACTCATTGGAATGTTTTCTCTGTTCCCATGTTCATAAATTCTAGGGAAGGGATTGGTTCAGCTTGGGTTATGTGTCTACTCCAGAACCTACCAGCTTGACAGAGTTACAGTTGGGGCGGGGGGAGGATGTGTTAAACTGTTGGTCTTTCCTTATTTATACAAGCCTTTTTCCTATTGTGTAAACAAGTTCAAGTTTGGTCTCTGTCATTTTTAACTATGGGTATCCCAATCAATAGAGAAATAATTACAAGTATGCTATGAACAAGAAAACACAGGGTATAGTGGGAATGTATCACTACTGGGGAATGGACACCTTACAAGGGCTCAAAAAGCAAAAAAGATCACTTGGAAATATCCTGCACAGTAATATATAATGCTTGAGTAAGACAACTAAGCAAACAAATAAAGCCATATTAAATATAATAGAGGGCCAAGTGCAGGGGCTCACACCTGTAATACTAGCACTCTGGGATGCAGAGGTGGATGGACTGCTAGAGGGAAGGAGTTTGAGACCAGCCTGAACAAGAGTGAGACTCTGTTTCTAAAAATAGTTGGGCATTGTGGTGGGCACCTATAGTCCTAGGGTGCTCTGGAGGCTGAGGGAAGAGGATGGTTTGTGCCCAAGAGTTTGAGGTTGCTGTGAGATATAATGTCACAGCACTCTACTGGACTCTGTCTCAAAAAATACATATAATAGAGAATCATACTCTGTTATTGAAAACATATATTTTACAGAAAAAATACTGTTTTCATGGCAACCAGTCAAAATAGAAAAAAATATACACCACTAGGATAGCAGAAGACAGAAGAGCAAATGGCTTTTTGAAGGACACTTTTAGGGAAGACTCAAGGTCATTTTATACTTTCTGAAAAAGTAACTCAGGGATGTTGTTTATTTATTTTTTTCATTTTTGAGACAGTCTTGCTTTGTCACCCTCAGTAGAGTGCTGTGGTGTCAGAGCTCACAGCAACCTCAAATTCTTGGGCTCAAGTGATTCTCTTGCCTCAGCCTCCTGAGTAGCCGGGATTACAGGCACCCACCACAACACCCAGCTATTTTTAGAGACAGGGTCTCGCTCTTGCTCAGGCTGGTCTTAAACCCATGAGCTCAGGCAATCCATCTGCCTTGGCCTCCCAGAGTGCTGGAATTACAGGTGTGAGCCACAGTGCCCGGCCGTGTGGATAGCTTTTATAATGCTTGGCTAGACGGATAGTTTTTATAACGCTTAAGTTAGGGCTATAAGTATGCCCATCAGGGATGTAGTTTTCTGCCTTTCCTCAGTCTGTTCCTTTGTAGTCAGCCTTCAAACAAAAGATTAATCAACTCTCAGGGCTGCTTCAGAACATGAAGATCACAAGATACTTTGGTGCCTCCTTTTTGCGATCCCTTCCACCTTCTTGTCTGCTTTCTTGGCTGAACCTCATTCCTTCTTCCTGCCTCTCTGACATAGCTTCCTTTCCTTCCCAGTTCTGTCATAATTGGGCTTATTAAATAAACTGTTTTGTAAATTTACTTGCTTAATGCAGCCAGCCCTGTGGAAAAGTGAGCTCCAGGAAGGGGCCATGTCTTATCTGCCACTAAATCACTGGCATTTAATACAGTGATTTGTACTTAGTGGGAACTTAACAAATATTTGCTGAATGTATGAATGAATATATAAAATAAGTGAATGAAATATTAGACTTTCAGAGCTAGATGAGATCTTGGGATTCATTTAGTCAACTATTCTTCTAGAGATGAGTCAACTGAGGCCCACTGACATGAAGTAATCAGCCCAAGGCACCCAAAAGCTGCTGCTATCTGTGGTCTTAAGCCAAAGAGTCATGTGGAGAGGACCAGAAAGGGTGAGGTGGTCTGCATGTTCCCTGTCTGCTGCAGTATCATCTAACTATTTATTGTGTAACAGTAAATAAGAAATATAACCAGAAACGTCTAGAGTTGAGGCTTCTTTGGAAATCATGGTCATAGAATCATGTTCTGTAACTCTTCCTTTAACATGGAAGGCAAGTGGGCAACTTTTTAAAGTAGGTAACTTGTTCTTCTATATCCCAATATCCTTTTTCTATGCTCTGGGAAAAGATATGAATGTGGCTGCACAGTAGCTCATGCCTATAACGATACCAATATTTTAAAATTATCCTAGCACTGTGGGAGGCCAAGACTGGTTGATTGCCTGAGCTAAAGAGTTTGAGACCAGCCTGAGCAGGAGCAAGACCCCATCTCTACTCAAAATAGAAAAACTAGCCAGGCATAGTGATGCACGCCTGTAGTCTCAGCTACTTGGGAGGCTGAGGCAAGAGAATCACTTAAGCCCAAGAGTTTGAGGTTGCTGTGAGCTGTGATGCCATGGTAGTCTACCGAGGGTGACAGAGTGAGACTCTGTCTCAAAAGATAAAAAAAGAGGCTTGGTGCCCGTAGCTCAGAGGTTAGGGCACTGGCCACATACACCAGCTGGCGGATTTGAACCCAGCTCGGGCCTGCTAAACAACAATGACAACTACAACAAAAAAATAGCTGGGTGTTGTGGCGAGCACCTGCAGTCTCAGTTACTTGGGAGGCTGAGCCAAGATAATTGCCTAAGCCCAAGAGTTTGAAGTTGCTGTGACACCACGGCACTCTACCAAAGGTGATATAGACTCTGTCTCAAAAATAAAGTAAAATAAAATAAAATAAAAAAAGAAAAGATATGAATGTGCAAGTTTGAATGTTCCCTGTCTCTTTGCCCTATCAGTTGTATAAATCCAAAGCTTAAGGGCTATGCTTGACCTTTACTTCTTCCTCAGTTCCCACTGTCAATCCATGAAAGTTTACCGATTTTGCACTTTCATTATTTACTATATCTGTTTACTTCTTTCCATCTTGACATTCATCCCTCTAGTGCAGAGTTCCATCATCTCTCCCCTGCATTACAGTAGTAATAGTTTTTCAAGTGGTCTCCCTATATTGTCCCCTCTAATATATTCTCCAGAGTGATATTTTTTCTTTTCTTTTTTTTTTTAAGAGACAGGGTCTCCTTACTCTGTTGCCTGGATTGGAGTCCAGTGGCTCGATTATAGCTCACTGTGGCCTTGAACTCCTGGGCTCAAGTGATCCTCCTGCTTCAGCTCCCAGAGTAGCTGGGACTATAGGTGTGTGCCACAATGCTTGGCAAATTTTAAATTATTTTTGGAGAGACAGGGTCTTGCTATTTTGCCCAGGCTGGTCTCAAACTACTAGGCTCAAGCAATTCTTATGCCTTGGCCTCCCAAAGCACTGGGATTACAGGCGTGAGCCACTCTACCTGGCCCAGAGTGCTATTTTTAAAATGAAAATCTGACCTGATCTCCCTGCTTAAAACTCAATAACCTTCTATTGTTTTTAAGACAAAGAACACAACCTTTAACATGTCTTTTAGTATTTGTGTGGTCCCACTGAGGCCATTTACCTTGCTGCCTGTAGTCCAGCCACAGTGCCTTCTTTCCATTTTGAAACTATGCTAAAAGCCTTTTTACTACCAGGTTTTTGCACAAGCTATTTGGTGCCTGAATGGTGTTACACATCCCCCTTGCTCCCTTGCGCTGTTCAGTTGACACCAGGAACCTTTCCTACAAGAATTCTATGAGAATTATGAGGCATGGTTCAATATCAATTCTATTCTATTGATACTGAATATTGATATTGAATAGATATTGATATCTATTCAATATCAACTAAGCACTGAGAAAATTAACTCATATTAAGTAGGTAGATGAGAATGGAAGGAATTTTATTTTTAGCAATGTTACTCAATTTTTTTTTTTGCAGTTTTTGGCTGGGGCTGGGTTTGAACCCGCCACCTCCAGCATATGGGGCCAGTGCCTTACTCTATTGAGCTATAGGCACTGCCCATGTTACTAAATTTTTTGAATGTCTTCTGAATTAGCCTTTGTATAATTTTGTTGAAGGCAGAAGATCTGGAAACTACCAGATTTGTAAAAGGATGTTTTTATAAATGTCATTAGATATAACTTTCTTAACAATAATACCAATATTTCAAATTATTCTCTTCTTTGTTGTTTGATACCCCTGAGGTTTTTACCCTCTGGAGTAATGTACCAATATATTTATTTTCTCTCCTTCTCTCTTTCTGTCTCTTTTTTGGGGGGTGCGCGGGGCGGGAGGTTGAAGGATAATTGTGCAAGGAGAGGTGAGACAAAGATCCAGTGCGCCTAAGACAAGGTGTTAGGCAGAACAACTCTAGAAGAGAAGGGCAGGGGGATCTGAAGATCTGGAAAGTGATTGCTTTAAAACTATCAATGTCCTTCCTTCCTCACCTTCTAGCAGTAGAGGTTGATGTTAACTGCTCTAACTCATGATGGGATTTTATGAGAATACAGAAAAGCTTCTTTTCCTACTTACCATTGGTTCATCCGTGTTCTTTTGGAACTGTACCAGCCGAACTCTGGTCACATTCTCCATATCCATGTCTCCGTTAGCACTTTCTGGAGAATCACCGTTTAAATATGGAGAGGTGGGAGGAGGTGTGACCCTCAATGCTTCATCGCTGTAAACTTCATGTGCCACTACGTCGTGAGTCTGAAGTAAGGCCTAGCATTTCAAGAAGGAAATTAAATATTAATAATAAATATTACTATTCTAGCAGAAACTAATTTTTATAAACATAGGTAATATCACTTTGCCTCTCAAAGATATAGCTCCTTTAAAGAGAGTGTTATACCTACATACAACTATACCTCAATTTCTTTGTGACAAATAATCATTATAAATGAATTTTGTAAAATGTTAATGAATGAATGAGTAAATCAATGAATATATGTATTTGTTGATTACTTGGGCTAGAGGTGTTGCCTGATGCTATGAAAATGCATCAAACTAACTTGTCTAAATAAAGGCAGACAGAGTGCAATTTCAAATAATTTAGCAGAAAGAATTGTCTATAAATAGATCTGGCAAAGTTGTGCAGGAGCTTAAAATTGAAGCAAATTAAAAAATAAACTGTGATTGGGCAGCGCCTGTGGCTCAGTGGATAGGGTGCTGGCCCCATATACCGAAGGTGGTGTGTTCAAACCCGGCCCCGGCCAAACTACAACAAAAAAAATAGCCAGGTGTTCTGGTGGGCACCTGTAGTCCCAGCTACTCGGGAGGCTGAGGCAAGAGAATAGCCTAAGCCCGGGAGTTGGAGGTTGCTGTGAGCTGTGTGATGCCACAGCACTCTACTGAGGGCAATAAAGTGAGACTTTGTCTCTACAGAAAAAAAAAAAAAACTGTGATAAATAGGATATTGAGCAAGTTATCTTCCATCAGTGGTATTAACAATAAGACTTATATAACACAAAGAATGAAGATAATTTGTAAGATACAATTTAGTAAAAGAAGCAAAAATACATACCAATATATCTTAAAAATGTAATTTTCCAAAATATCACATATGATATGGAACTCAAAATCTAACATTAACTCTTTTTGTTCATTTCTATTTTGGGGCACTAATCTAAATGAAAAATAAGTTGACAATTATTATGACTGCTTTTTGCAAAGTTCATTAACAGAGAAAAAGTAATTTCTTTGCATGGATATCTGCATATGTCATTTCGGTGAACATGGATAATAAATGTTCCTTATTTTCCTAAAAAGAAGTATCCTTTCACTCACACTTTTTGTGCCATCATAAAAACCACTTTCTAGTAAGCATAAACATTTCTATTTCAACGAAAAACTACAGCTCAGTATTAGTATTTTGGAGCTTTGTACAGAATATATTTTCTCATTTGCTAACTATAAATTTAGTTCTATTTCAATCTGTGATCTGTGTGGTAATGAGGTTATCTGCAGAAAATGAAGTGCAATAAAAACTGCTTTAAAAGCATAACCCATAGCATCTGAAATTAAGTTATTTAATTAAAAGGCTTATGAAACTCATGACTTGGCTATTTTAATTTCAATTTAATTTTCAATGCATGCACACAAGGCAAAAAAGATAACGATGCAGTAAAATCAAAAAGAAGATGGTGCTGGTTTGTCGTCTAGAACGTGCTCTGAAGAATGTATTTATTTGGCTTTCTAGTGGAAATGGCAGATGCTTTCATAATCTCAGATTGCAGGTTTGGGTGAAGGATGCCCAGGGGCACTCAGTAGGGCTCCACAATGGCCTTGGGGATCTTGGCTTCCTCATCAGGGCCCTGACTGCACCCTATACTAGTACTCCTAAGTCCAAGTGTGGAGCTCGTGTTATGTGGGCAAATCCCTCTTTTTCTAGTTTACTTGTGGCCACTTAAGAAACTAAGATATAGGGCAAAAAGCAAAACTCAGCAACAGGCAAACCAGAAAACTTCATTTGCTAAAATCACACTCATCATCGGCCAGGCATGGTGGCTCATGCCTGTAACCCTAGCACTCAGGGAGGCTGAGGTGGGTGGATTGCTTGAGCTTAGGAGTTCAAGACCAACTTGAGCAAGACAGAGAACCTGTCTCTACTAAAAAAATAGAAAAACTGGCTGGGTGTTGTGGCACATGCCTGTAGTCCCAGCCACTCAGGAGGTTAAAACAAGAGGATCTCTTGAACCCAAGAATTTTTTTGATTTTTTTTTGAGACAGAGTCTCACTATGTCATCCTTGGTAGAGTGCCATGGCATCATAGCTCACAGCAACCTCAAACTCTTGGGCTTAAGTGATTCTCTTGCTTCAGCCTCCCAAGTAACTGGGACTACAGGCACCTGCCACAACACCCAGGTATTTTTTTATATTTTTGCAGTTTTTGGCCGGGCTGGGTTTGAACCTGCCACCTCCAGCATATGGGGCCAGTGCCCTCCACCTTTGAGCCACAGGCACCACCCCAACACCCAGCTATTTTTTTGTTGCAGTTATCATTGTTGTTCAGCTGGCCCGGGCTGGATTTGAAACTGCCACCCTCAGTGCATGTGGCTGGTGCTATAACCGCTGTGCTACAGGAGGTGAGCCATTGAACCCAAGAATTTGAGGTTGCTGTGAGCTATGGTGCCAAAGGCGACAGAGGGAGACTCAGTCTCAAAAAAAAAATTACACTCATCAACTATGGATGTGTTTCCCACAATTACTCAATTTTTAAAAACATGCTTTGTATGACTGGGAGATGTATAGTCTCAGGTAAACAGATAGCCAAGACTTCATCAGGATAATGATAATTTTTGAAATTATATGGGTTGAAAAACGCTTATGCTGCTTTTTATAAAGGAGGGTAAGTTCACAATCATAATACTCAAATTGAACTTTAAAAGAAAAATGTACAAATTATGTTACCAAATAAGGTCATACTTAATATTATCCACAATTTGTCACTATAAGATTATTATTACAAAATAAAACTTAACCTAAACCTCTAATTCATATGCAAACAGAAAGATAAATGGGGCCACTTACAGATTACTTTTTTAAAAGCTTATAAAAGAATATGTAAAATAAAAACTATCGAAATAAGAGTTTGAACATTTTTCTTCAAATATATTATGAGATATGATTGAGCAACTGTTAGTCAGCTGAAATAGTTGTTTTAATTACATGAGAAGAATCATGTAATAGGAAAGAAACACTTTCACTTTTTGTATTATGATAAGGATATGTCAAAGACAGCTAACAACTTCAGACTAGTGTGTAAAAAAAAATCTGACTACTTAAAAGTGAGTTAAAAAATATGAATTTCAGGCTTGAAAAGTGGTTCCTCTGACTTTTTAATTACAAACCATAAAATCTACCACTTAATAATGAAACTTCCATGACAACCTCAAATGATTTTAGCCTTTTAGCCTCTTGTTTTTAGAAAAGGAGGATAAAATTTTTTTTTTTTTGTTCTGGATCCTATTTCTTAAAGACAAAAATTAAAGCATTAACTTTCTATACTGCTAAAACATAAGTAATTTATCTTTAACGCTTCATATTTTATAACTGCAATGATCAAAGTAACCATCCTTTTAAAAAACATCTTTCAAATGGAATAACTGAAAAAGTAATTCATGAGATAGAATAACTCTCAAATCTTGGCATAATAATAAAAAAAACTATAAGCATTAAAAGATTTCCCTTTAGCTATAGATATTTCTTTTAAAATACCAAGATTTGGGGCAGCACCTGTGGCTCAGTGGGTTCAGTGCCGGCCCCATATACCAAGGGTGGTGGGTTCAAATCCGACCCCAGCCAAACTGCAACAACAACAAAAAATAACCAGGCATTGTGGCAGGTGCCTATAGTCCCAGCCACTTGGAAGGCTGAGGCAAGAGAATCGCCTAAGCTCAAGAGCTGGAGTTGTGAGCTGTGACATCACAGCACTCTACTGAGGGCAATAAAGTGAGACTCTGTCTCTAAAAATAATAATAATAAACATAAATAAATAAAATACCAAGATTTTGAAAACATGATTTTTAAAATGCTTATGATACTGACCACACACACGTTTATTTGGAAATGACCAGTGAGCTCAACTTAAGTTTATGAGAAAATCAATCAATGTTATAAATTGGCTTGAACCTCATTGAGGCCACTTACTAGGTAGGGGACCTTAAGCAAATCTCTTTACCTGGTTAGGGCACGGTTTCCTCTCTGAACTATAAAATGAGGTTAATCACATCACCTCAGATCCCAACCATTGGCATGTCCTGTTGCACCTAACAATTTTCAACACAGAACCTCTATTTGCCCATGTTATACCACTCTCATCTTCTTCCAATGTCTCACCTCTTATACCACCTCCTAACTGGTCTCCCTTCTTATCCCCCTACAGTCTATTCTCTACACATCAGCCCTAGCAATCTCAAAAGCATGGATTGGATAATATGTCCCTGTTTGCAATCTCTTAGTGTATCCTATGTAATTATGAGAAAACTCCTGATTAGTTACCATGGCCTTTAAAGCCACCCTTGGTCTGGCCTCTGCTGATCTCTCTTACCTCTTCTTTTTTTTGAGACAGAGTCTCACTTTGTCACCCTTGGTAGAGTGCCATTGCGTCATAGCTCACAGCAACCTCAAACTCTTGGGCTTCAGTGATTCTCTTGCCTCAGCCTCCCAAGTAGCTCGGACTACAGGAGCCCACCACAACACCCAGCTATTTTTAGAGATGGGGTCTTGCTCTTGTTCAGGCTGGTCTCCAACCTGTGAGCTCAGGCAATCCACCCACCTCGGCCTCCTAGAGTGCTAGATTACAGCCATGAGCCACTGTGCTCGGCCTCTTACCTCTTCTTGGACCACTTTCTCCCTTATTTATATCTTATATCTCAGCCACAACGGACTTATTTCTGTGCTTAGAACTGACACAGCTCCTTCCTGCCTCTGGGCCTTTGCATTTGCTCTTTCCCACGCTTGGACAGTCAGAAGGCTGGCGCTTTCATATAACAAGTCTCAGCCAAGGTGTTAATTCCGCAGAGGGGCTTTCCCTGGACTGTGTAAAGCAGCTCCCACTTAGTACTATCATTTCTGCTCCATTATCTTTTCTTTCTTCATAGTTATTATCACTATATCAAATTATCTTTGTTAGCTTACTTGCTCACTGTTTGTCTCTACCTCATTTACCCATCCCCTAACCTACCCTCACTAGAATCAAAGTTTCATGTGGGCAGGGATCTGGTTTGTACTATTCATTACCATATCCTTAGTGTGTGGTACACAATAGGCATTTACAAATTTGATAAATGAAAAAAAAGTCTTTTAAACACCTAGTTAGGTATTTTAAGAGATTATAAAGCTGGGCACACCTGAATCCTAGCACTCTGGGAGGGTGAGGAGAGAGGATTGATTGAGTTTAGGAGTTTGAGACCAGCCTGAACAAGAGTAAGACTCCATCTCTACTAAAAATAGAAAAATTATCCAGGCTTTGTGGCACATGCCTGTAGTCCCAGGTACTCATGAGGCTAAGGCAAGAGGATCTCTTGAGCCCAGGGGCTTGAGGCTGCAGTGAGCTATGATGATATCATAGCACTTTACCCAGGATAACAGAGCAAGACTCTGTCTCAAGAAAAAAGAAACAATAAGGATTATTATTAGTAGTATTTTTTGAGACAGAGTTTTACTTTGTAGCCCTAAGGTAGAGTGCTGTGATGTCATACCTCACAGCAAGCTCAAACTCTTGGGCTCAAGCTACCCTCGTGCCTCAGCCTCCCAAGAAGCTGGGACTACAGGGGCCCAACACAACATTTGGCTATTTTTTTTAAGAAATGGGGCCTTGGTCTTGCTCAGGCTGGTCTCGAACTTGTGAACTCAAACACTCCACCCGCCTTGGCTTCCCAGAGTGCTAGGATTATAGGTGTGAACTGCTGCACCCAGCCCCCAATAAGAATAATTTAATTATTATTTCTGAAAATGTTTGTTACTAATAGCAATACATTAACTTCTATCTGACTTCAGAAAAGCAAAACAAATAGACTTAGAAGGCAGATAAGCTGTAAGACATGGGGCTAAGTGAGCCTTAATGATATCTGGGGACAAAAAACCCCTTTAATCTTAAAAAAAGGCCTCTTATTTGTGTATATGTTAATTTCTTTGGCTTCAAATCTGAAAGACTGATGGACCTATATCATTCTTGAATTCTTGAATTCTTGAATTGAGCTGAAGTTACTTAGCAATTTAGAGATCAACAGGTCTGTCCAAATTTATTATTATTTTCCTTTTATTTTTTTAGGACGGAGTTTCACTCTCTCACGCGGGCAAGAGTGCAGTGGTATCATCACAGCTCACTGGAACGTGAAACTCCTAGGCTTAAGTAAATCCTCCTGCCTCAGCCTACCTAATAGCTGGGACTACAGTTGACACCACCACACCTGGCTTATTTTTCTATTCTTTGTAGAGACAGGGTCAGTCTTGTCTCAAACTCCTGAGCTCAAGCAATCTTCCTTCCTTGGCCTTTCAGAATGCTAGGATTATAGGCATGAGCCACCATGTCCAGCCTGTTGAAAGTGTCTGTTTCTACCTATTAAAACTGCATGGAACAGTCAGGCCAGGAGAGACTAACCTCTTTGTAAATGGGCAAGTTCCTAATTTACTTAATATTGTACTGAGAATTTACAATGTGCCTTATACGTGATAGAGACTATGGGGTAACTAATAATATTTATTAGCTAACATTTTTTAGGCATTAAGCATATGTTAATTCTTATTCCAACTCCATGAGGTTGGCTCAGAGAGTTAGAGCTCACAGTGTTAGGGCGGCAAGACTGGAGTTCAGCCCCAGGTCATCTGAACTGACATCCTTAACCATTTCTTTTTTTGCAGTTTTTGGCTGGGGCTGGGTTTGAACCTGCCACCTCCGGCATATGGGGCTGGTGCCCTACTCCTTTGAACCATAGGTGCTGTCCCAGCCTTAACCATTTTTTTTTCCTATAGAAGACATAATTTCTAGAGGAGAATTAATTATGGGGAAACATGGTTTACACATAAGAAATAATCAGCAAACAAGACAATATGAAGGGAAATTTAACTCCTGAGATTTGGGACTCCTTGGATGGTACTAATTAAAGACATATAGTTTCTTCACTGTCCTGCTCTGTGAAACAGATGGCAACATCTCAAAGATCATAGGCTGAATGAGAACATCCAAACTGAGCTGAGATGTGGATGGACACAGAACTGCCCAAGTCTATTCACCAGAGAAGGGACCTACTTCACTATACCAGCATACATTACAATGTGATGTAGATAAATACAATAAGTGGAATGGAGTTAGAGAAGAGAAAGTTCAATGTGGAGTTTAGAGAGGTTAGGAGAGATTTTGATAGCAGAGGTGGGATTGAAACTGAGTTCTGTGTTTATACACATAAGTTGTAGAAATGTAGTCACCCACAGGCATAGAATCTGTATTCCTAACTATAACTCACCAGAGAGTGCTACTATCATAGAATAAAGTCGAATATGCTCAAAGATTATATTATACATGAGGTCAGCCTTTAATGCTTGGGTGGGAGAGCTAGGGAAGGTAAATATGGCAATTGCTTTACTTTGAGGAAGAAAAATGTATTTCAATAACTGGGTTAAAATTTTAAAAACACTATATCATAAAATAGTCTGTATAAGCAAAACTCACAGGTAAGTGCTTTGATATACATATACCATTATTTTTAAAATATCACCTGCAATAATAGTAATAAGAACAGGGCTTTTTAAGTCAGATTTTTTCCCCAAGGGGAATTCAGCTAAATTTTCTACTTTTCACATATATTCCACATGTACCAATATGGCTTCTGTTAAAAAATGTTTTATTCAACATAAATTTCCATCTGTAATTGTGCTTTTGAATTGCAGTTAAGTAGATAAATTATAGACTTTTTCTATAGAAAAATATCTTATCTATTTTGAGCTTTTTTTTTTTAGCCATTTAGCTTTATAATAATTGGTTAAATACAGGTGCTACCCTATTTTCCACACAGTATAAATGAATTAAGAAAGGGAAGAGTTTTTGCCTTCTCAAAAAAAAAAATGTAATTTCTTCCAATGTATCACCTAGGTTCAGATAAATTTTTAATAGTGAAAACTGTCGCTAATTTTAGCTCTTTGTGGTTTAAGTCACAAAAAACAATTCCAGTGACTGAAGGACTATCCCATAAGAAAGCAAATCCCTTGTCTGATTACTACACAGACCCTGAAAAGCCTCCTCACCAACAGTATCTTTAAAATTGTGACACAAGATAAATAAAAGAATTTCTTTTTTTGAGACAGAGTCTCACTATATCACACCTGGTAGAGTGCCCTGGCGTCATAGCTCATAGTAACCTCAAACTCTTGGGCTCAATCAATTCTCTTGCCTCAGCCTCCCAAGTAGCTGGGACCACAGGCACCTGCCACAACACTCAGCTATTTTTAGAGATGGGGGTTTTGCTCTAGCTCAGGCTGGTCTTGAACTCGTGAGCTC
The DNA here is from genome assembly GCF_000181295.1 of Otolemur garnettii. Lineage (NCBI taxonomy): Eukaryota > Metazoa > Chordata > Mammalia > Primates > Galagidae > Otolemur > Otolemur garnettii. The sequence continues at coordinate 106,090 of NW_003852587.1, forward strand.
AGGTGATTGGTCTATCTCAGTCTACCAAAGTGCTGGGATTACAGGCCTGAGCTACCACGCCTGGCCTAAATAAAAGAATCGTAAGGTATTTGGTATTACCTGTTATTAAAATCTTAACAGCCTGGTATTATATGGATAAAAATGCATTTCATGAAGCTGGCTATATATTGAGGCTTATTAAAAACTTCTTTTGAAAGTGAGGTTTTAGGTTCGGCGCCTGTGGCTCAAGCGGCTAAGGCGCCAGCCACATACACCTAAGGTGGCAGGTTCGAATCCCCAGCCCAGGCCCACCAAACAACAATGATGGCTGCAACCAAAAAATGGCCAGGCGTTGTGGTGGGCGCCTGTAGTCCCAGCTACTTGGGAGCCTGAGGCAGGAGACTCGCTTGAGCCCAGGAGTTGGAGGTTGCTGTGAGCTGTGATGCCATGGCACTCTACCCAGGGGGATAGCTTGAGGCTCCGTCTCAAAAAAAAAAAAAAAAAAAAAAAGAAAGTGAGGTTTTAGTTCCATGGAGGTTTGTTACTTACCATGAAATGAGGTTGTGTTAAAATACGCTTTAGTTCCTTTGCATCATTATTCTCAGGGTAACATGAAATTTCTTCCAATACCTAAAAAATAAGCAAGATATATAATAGTGAAAACATGACACAAGATTTACAATATATAGAATTTTTTCTTTTTTTTTTTTTTGAGACAGTCTTTCTCTGTCACTCTGGCTAGAGTGCTGTGGCATCATCACAACTCACTGTAACCACAGACTCCTGATTTCAAAGGATCCTCCTGCCTCGGTCTGCCAAAGCACTGGGATTATAGGCAAGAGCCACTATAGCCAGCTCTGGAACTCTTTTAAATTAAAAATTATGAGTGGATTTTTATGGTAGGCAAAAAAATCATTTGGAAAAAAATTTTTCATTTTATTCAAAGATTATAAATGTATAAAAGAATGGTATTGATGGCAATAAATGGAAACAAATTGTTACAATGGCACTAAAAGCTAATAAGAAACTTTCTTTTATATTAACAGCACTGTCAATTCCTTTTAGAAATGTCAAAATGACATAGATATAAAAAAATTAAAGATGAATACTAATTAGAATATTTAATTAATTAAGAATACACTTAAATAATTTTCCTTTAAGTAATGTAGAAAATGCAAAAATGCCTGGCAGGATCAATGATACCCTCCACAGTCATCTGCCCATATAGAAGAAACCATGTTCTGCTGATGGCTCTTAGAAATAAGTGCCAGGGAACACAAAAGAACATTAAAAAAAATCTCATTTTCTCCTTCCATTTAAATTTTCCTCACTAATTATTTAAAATTTCCTCTGCACAGGTAAACATGGTTGCTTTCAAATAAAATTGTTCTTCCAAAGTTTTCCCTTACCAAGAGTTTACCCACTTGTTTATGGGACAAGCCCACAGGAGAGTCTCTATTCTTTTTCTGAGTAAATGCCTGCTTCTATTCTCAATGCAGAAGGCTGGATTCACAGAGAGGTTTCCTACATTGTACTCCATGGAATTCCAACAATGGAGCCAGTGAAAGATTGCTTCAGCATGACTAGATAGCAGGAGTATACCACCCAGAAGGACTCTCTCACATCAAATGGTGAGAACTTCACAAATGCTTTATACTGGGGCAGGAGGGTACACTGTGAGGTCACAGACTGAGCTTAGACTTCAGCATTGTAAATATAATGTTCTGTGCCAATCAACCACTGTTTCAGGGAAGAATAAATGAACAAGAACTACAAGGGGTCTTTCTTATCCTAATACCCTGTTAATAAGTGCTGATTATGCTGTTTATTCATATTGTTTACTGATGATAAACCAGTTCTCTTTGGTATATTTTATGTTCTGAGTTTTTCCACCAGTGAAACGAAAGGATAAAACCACATACTCTTCTCTGGTTCCTTGTTTCTCACAGTCCATGATTTTAAGTACAGAGGTGTGGTCTTTTAAGCACAGTTAGGTGGAAACTTTCAGCAGGTTTGCACTGTCCAGTTGAGTCAAAGAATTATGAAGATAGGTTGGTGACTTAATATCCTCTGCCTGTGATGCTGTAATTCCTTTCCATGAGTGCTTGATGAGCAAAGTTAGAAACACCCTCTTCCAAGCTTGTCCTGACCAAGTCGGGAGGCCTGGAAGCCTCCACGGCATTGATCTCATTTCTCAGAATATACAATATTTTCCAGTGTAGATCTTATGTTTAAAATCTGATAAGGAAGGGATTGTGTCTTTCATACTCTTTTACTTAGTAACCTCACTTTATAGGAAATGATTTGTTTTTAAAAAGGGAATTCTTTTTGCATGAAGAGTTTTATATGATCAAAAGATGAAAAAGCTTATGTGTCTAATAATGGGGGACTTGCTGACACACTATAATTTAATAAAAGCAAAGAAAAAGTATACAGTTACTAGAAGTTATATTTATGAAGACCAAGTAGAAACATGAAAAAATGCTTATATAATGTTAGGTTAAGAAAAGATACATTTTTGATTACAACTATATAAACATTTATATGCTAATGGATAATAACTGGAAAAGGATATGTAAAAGTGGAAACTACTGTGTTAGAGTGATGGAATCAAAGATCAGTTTTTATTTTCTAAATTTTCTGCAATATCATGTTTCTATTATACATAAGTTAAAGAAAATGTGTGAAAGATACAGCCCCTTGCATTGACAATTTATAAAAATGACTTCTTTGAACTCAGTATATATGATTGCTATAGAAAGAAATCTAATTATCATCCTAAAAATGCAATTCATATTTTCATAGAAAGTCTTATTTCCAAGCACAGTAAAATAACTTCTCTCTTTAAAAAAAGGAAAAGGAAAAGAGAAGTAAAGTTGACATTAACATATTCAAATTTACACAGTAGAATCAGAGCCAGAAATCTAAGTAATAACGCTGCTGAGATTTTTTTTCCTGTTCTGTGTGTATGTTCAGTGATAAACTTAGAACTACTAAATCTGAGTATAATGAGTCAAAATGTGACTCCAAAGAAACTGTTTCTAAATGTGCAGCAGAAATGTCTTCAATAAAGGTAACAAATACAACGATATCAAATACTTTTACAAAACACATCACTTACCTCTTTGGCTCTCTGCACAGCATCGCTTGGAGGATTCCTGATTTGTGGTGAAGATTTTGTGTTAATTTTGTCATACAGCTAAAAATCAAAGAAGAAAATCCGATCAATACTCAGAACTCTTTGTTAAAATTCAGAGCTTCATATTTATTACAATGTCTTCCTCTTAAAAAGGCAGGCTGATGATTTCAGTGGGATCCTCGTGTTAATAACCCCTTAATTGTCCAATGAAACCAATTAGACTAGGAGTCTTACACATAACTTTTCAAAAAATCATCTTTAATAGACCAAAATTCTGTCAATGTGGCAATTTCCTTGTCATTTTAAATTTGCCAGTATTTCAGCAATCACAGTGCTTTTTTCCCCCTGACAGAAGCAACTTTTAATAACATGAATGCAGAGTAAACTGAAAGAATGCTTTCTGGCCAAGATATGCCTGAAAGAATTTTCACAGAAACCTAAATCTTGGGAAAGGGCAAACCCAACTCCTTCTAGGAAGGAATGTTCTCACAAAAGGTTTATGCTTATTTTACTAGGGCTGTTCATTAACAGACCAGTGCTTGCATCCTTCAGCAGGAAGTCAAGGACATCTGCTTTTTTCCTTTCCACTCTGCCAATTCAGAGTGTGAGAAGATACTGAAAAGAACCCAAATATATTTTTAAAAACCCACAAGCCTAAATGAACCAAAGTTTAACTTTCTAAAGATTAATTTAATTCTCTAGAGAACAAAGCTCTGTAGTTTACCAATACAATTCATATATTAATTTCTACTGCGTATAGTATGTTTTATAGTCATTAGTCTGCTTTGAAAAGTGAAAAGTTAAAAACGACCTAGGCTAGTCTGAATGTTTCTATTTCCTAACTTCTCTAAAATAGGTGGGTATTTTTGTTACTGGTCTTGTTCTTTATTTCTTTGCCTACTCTGTAGGCTAATGCTAGCTCACACTAATGCTAGGCTGAGAATTAAAACACTCACAATAAACATTCTTCAGATTACGGTCTGATTTGTTTATACTGAAGTAAGATAAATCTTGATGACTTGTAAATATTTGGGCCACATCATACATAAAAATGCCTAACAAGAGCAATGTGAAGATAGAGCAGGGACCATTTTGAAATGATGACATTAACTAAGAAAGCACTACTAAATCGGAGGTTAACTAACATAGTGTAAGTAGACTAGTAAAATACTGCTCTGTTTAAAACATAAATTTAACATTTTAGAGAACTAGCAATTTGGGGCTGGTCACAGAAGTTTGCCCAAATCTGTATAGAATGTACATGGGTAGTCTCTATCTTCTGAATAGTTTCTATCTCTGAAGACTGCCAATTTTGAAATGCGGAACTGGGGATTATATTCTCTCACAGAAACAAAAGTATGAATAGTGATTAGGTTCCCAAACGAGCCTACAAAAATGAATGAAATAATGTACATATATAATGCTAAAAAGTTAAAAAAAATCCCCACACCCAAACAAAACACCAAAAAACTAAGAAACCATAAGCTTAAAGAAAAACATTTAAAATATATAAAACTTGTAAGATGAGTAAATTCTAGAGATTTGCTGTACAACATTGTCCCTGTAGTTAATAGTACTATATTGTGCACCTAAAAATTTGTTAAAAGGGTCAATTTCATGTTAATTATTATCACATCACAATAAAAAACCACATGATACTCAAAAAAGACAATCATCATCTGACATGTCATAATATTAATGATTAAGCAAAGTTTAAATAACCCAAAAGAATGAACAAAAAGATTTTTAAAAATCTCAAACTTGTTTGGGAAAAAAAGCAAATTTAATTCAAGGATTTATAGGTTAATGGCACCATCCTTTATAATGTCTAATTCCACCACAAACTGTAAGTTTTACCTTTTTCTTGACCAAGGACTATGACTAAGACTGCTTTCAACATTTTCAACCATGATTAGAATAAGTTTCTATTTATTTATTCATTTTTTAGAGACAGAGTCTTGCTCCTGTCACTCATGCTAGAGTGTATTTCACTGTAACCTCAAACTCCCAGGCTCAAGTGATCCTACTGCTGAGTATCTGGGACCACAGGCGCATGCCACTATGCCTAGCTAAATTTTTTATTTTTTTTGTGGAGACTGGGTCTCACTATGTTGCCCAGGCTGGTCTCAAACTCCTGGTCTCAAGTGATTCCTCTGCCTCAGACACCCAAAGTACTGAGATTATAGGCATGAACCACTGTGCCTGGTCTACTTTCTTTAACAACATGTATCAATTTTTACTCAGGAAGCAACAAAAATCCCACAATTCCCCAAATTAGAGACTTTTTATTTTTGGCCTGGTCTTACTACGCCAAGTATAGTTCCTTCGGTCTTATATCAGTGTAGTTTCTTGAGGACATGTGGCAGACTCAGATGGAGTGCTTATCAGACACAGATTGTTGGGTCCAAGTCCAGATCTACTTACTGCATTAGAATTTAAGAAGGTCCAGAAATCTATACCCTAATAAACTTTGTAAGTATTTAATAATTTAATCTTATGTTCAGGGCTAAATTTTGAGAGTAATAACTGTACTATTGCTAATAGTGACAACAATTGCTTTCATTTATTTATTTATTTTTTGAGACAGAGTCTCAATTTGTTGCCCTTGGTAGAGTGTTGTGGCGTCATAGCTCACAACCTCAAACTCTTGGGCTCAAGCAATCCCCATGCCTCAGCCTCCCGAGATGCTTGCCTTAATGCCTGGCTAATCTTTCTATTTTTAGTAGAGACAGGGGTCTTGCTCTTGCTCAGGCTGGTCTCGGACTCCTGAGCTCAAGCGATCCACCTATCTTGGTCTTTCAGAGTGCTAGGATTACGGGTGTGAGCCACTGTACCTGGCCAATAATTGCTTCTTTTATTGATCACTTACTAAATGATAGTTATTAGTCTAAGCTCTTAATATATATTCACTCATTCAACCTCAAAAAATCATATGAGGATGTTACCCCTATTATTCCCACTTTACAGATGAGAAAACTGAGGCACAGAAAGTGGAAGCCACTATTCTAGCCTTATAGTGAACTTCACAGGTGGCATGCCTGAGCCTGCAGTTTCAATACTTTCATGGTCCTGATCCAATTCAATCACACACTCCCATAAAGTTCAGTGGAACTTGCAGTAGCGTGAGGGAAACGTGATACATTTCATATGAAAGGCAAATACAGTGGGAAGGAATTAAGAGAAGGGGCCTTCTAGCTAAACTGGGGACATAGGGCTCTGCCTCTCCAGCTCCTGGGAGAAAGCCCAAGGACTGGCACTCTCCAGGCTGGTACTGTTGGATGGAGAGGGTGGTGTCCATGTGGCTAAGAATACATGGTGACTCTCAACTGCTAGCTCCTGAATTGAAAGGGCAAGTAAGAACTGAAGCAGGAAGAGGTGAGGAATAAAATCATTTTGTCACCGTTAGAGGGAAGAAGTGACCCTTTATTAGCTCATCAACATACCTATTCATCCAATATTTATTGAGATGGTGCTCTGTACCAAGCAGTGGGGTTCTGTGTACTAGGGTTGCAGAGATGAAAAAGATCAGAATTCTTAACTGCAAAGAGCTCACAAATTCCAAAGACATGTATAACCAAAGGCTCAGAAACTTATGAAGGCTTGATCCCTTTGGAGACCTGAGAGTAGTTTGGTCCCCAGCAATATCAATTGGAAATGATCTTTCCCCCCTCAATGTCTATGACTGCATTTTTACCTTAGAGACTCAAAATATTTTAGTAATACCCATAACAAATGCAAAGCATTTGAGAAATGTGGCAAAGCAGGTAGACAAAAAGTCATCAGTGGAGAAAAGTTTGAATGCAATGTAATGTTAAAGTGTTTAAAAACAATAGACAGAAACCTGGTGCTTTTGGGTTTCTCATTCTCATGGATCATCTTCATATTTATAGTGCCTACAAGCTGATATGTAGGACTCAAAGTTCAAATCCAGGTAGAATTTTGCCAAGGTCTGGGGCAAGTGAGAGGTGGTTAAGTTTGTAGAACAAAAGCAAGCTGCAGCTTGTCTTAATTACCCATTACTCATCCCCCATTCCGTCATATATAAAGAATATATATTATATAATGATGTGGCTTAGGATCTTACCTGTTGTCTTAGACTTTCAGCTAAAGCCCAAAATTAAAGCCAGCAGGAAGTAAGTGGCACCATGCCTGCTAGGAAGGTACTAGGCCACCCCTACCCCCTAGGGCTTACTGAAGTGGGGTCAAAATGGCCCTTTCATTTTCACTCCAGGACCCCATTCTGCATACAGAGGCAGAAGCCTGAAATCTGCAGGAGTCACAGGACTATAGGGAGAGCAAGTGTTTGATCTTCCCTTCACCTTGTTAAGGAAGAAAGGAGAGGAAATTGTGTACTCCCTCATACAAAGGGAAGGATGGTGGATGCTTCAAAAGAACCTTGTATTAGAAAACAGAGGTGTTGGGTAGTGCCTGTGGCTCAGTGAGTAGGGTGCCAGCCCCATATATGGAGGGTGGAGGGTTCAAACCTGGCCCCGGCCAAACTTTAACAACTACAACAACAACAAAAAAATAGCCAGGCGTTGTGGCAGGCGCCTGTAGTCCCAGCTACTCGGGAGGCTAAGTCAAGAGAATCACCTAAGCCCAAGAGCTGGAGCTTGCTGTGAGCTGTGACACCACAGCACTCTACTAAGGGCAACAAAGTGAGACTCTGACCCCCCCCTAAAAATTACAGAGGTGTCAGCAAGAAGAGCTCTCTATTTCATTCTCTGGAGGGGTGTCTGTTGAGTGGCAGCAACTTATAGATCCACTTTGGTACATTAGGAAGAATCCCTGTCTGAGAAAGAATCCTTGAGACAGCTTGACATGTAGCATTTGGGGTCCTAAGTAAAAAGAGATGGATGAAAGAAAGAGGCTAAATGAGGATGAGTGTGTTGGCTCATGCCTGTAATCCTAGCACTCTGGGAGGCCGAGGATGGTGGATTGCTTGAGCTCAGGAGTTCGAGACCAGCCTGAGCCAGAGTGAGACCCCTGTCTCTACTAAAAAATAGACTATTGTCTAGACTTTTGTGTGGTGGTGCACAATCGTAGTCTCATCTACTCGGGAGGCTGAGGCAGGAGGATCATTTGAATCCAATAATTTGAGGTTGCTGTGAGGTATGATGCCTCATACTCTACCTAGGGGAACAGAATGAGACTCCTGTCTCAAAAAAAAAAAAAAAAAGAGAAAGAGACTAAATGAAAAGAAACTCTGTTGTGGCTGAAGGTTGCCTGAAGCACGCCACACTTGTAGTGTACACTGGGGCAAGCACATGTGTGTTTCTTATGAGTCAAGGAGATACTGCTGAAGGTAACCCAGCTGGAGCCACCTTGGAGCCCTGCCTGAGAGGGCTGCCTGTGAAGAGCAAGGGACTCAGAAGTAAAGAGCTGTGGGGCACAGCTGAGGCAGGAGCTGAGGGGATGCTGCTGAGGCCAGCTGCAGAACTGACAATGCAGAAGCCACATGTTTACAATGCAGGACAAAGCCAACATTGGGATTCCTGCCACATCAAAAGCATTAACAGCCAAGAAGGAAGTGGCTGTCTGAGGTGCATGATTATAGAACATGCTGTTTAAGTATTTCTTTCTTTTCCATGACCAGACTTTTGAGTCCTCTGACATTAGGTAACAGGTCTTAGCCTGGGGCTGAGTACACAGTAGATGTTTAATAAATGTTTCCTCAAATAAAGGAGTATTATTTCTGAACCAGCACACAGAAATTATAAATAGATTTTTTAAAAATTCAGAATAACATAAAAATAAACACAGTAGGAATTTACTTATTTTAGCTTGTTTCTTTAGGAACCAGATATCATTTCTCTTTGGTCCTGCTTGTGCAGTTAAATATTTTTGACCATATTCTTTTTTTTTTTTTTTTGGTTAACTTTCAAGTCTGACTTCATAAAATTTCCAAGATAGAAGAAACCTTAGATATCAACATGATTCAACATGCCCATTTAAAAAGGAGAAAGTCGAGGTCTAGTCAGGTGAAGTGCTGTGCTCAAGGTTATACAGCCAGAGCAGCAGGAACCTGACCTTGGCCTGTTGATATGCTGTCCTTTCTCGTTCCAGATCTCCTTGGCTTATACTAAAATTCAGTAATATACATTGCCTTGTGTTGAAGACACCTTCAGCAAATATTTTGGGGGAAAACTGTAGAAAATGTTATTTATAGTCTGCAGAAAAAAATACAATAAATAAGATTTGAAAGCTATTAGCCAATCAACTACAAGACTTGCCATGTTAAAGAATGTTAGGATCCTAATCCTATCCTGGCTAGATAGGAAATATTGTAGGCAATGGGGGGGATAGGTCTCTGTCACAACCACTGAATCCCTGCTATGTTGTGTGAAGGTGGCCATTGACAACCCATGAATAAATGGGCATGGCTGTGTTCCAATAAAACTTCATTTATAGCTGGGCGTGGTGGCTCATGGCTGTAATCCCAGCACCTGGGAAGCCGAGACAGGTGGATTGCCTGAGCTCACAGGTTCCAGACCAGCCTCAGCCAGAACGAGATGTCATCTCTACAAGTAGCTGGGTGTTGTGGCAGGTGCCTATAGTCCTAGCTACTTGGGAGGCTGAGGCAAGAGAATCGCTTAAGCCCAGGAGTTTGAAGTTGCTGTGAGCTGTGACACCACAGCACTCTGCCAAGGGTGACAAAGTGAGACTCTGCCTCAAAAAGAAAAAAAAAAAAACTTTATTTACTAAAACAGGTGGCTAGCTGGATGTGGCCTGAGGACTATAGTTTGCCGAGCCCTGCACTAGAAGCTTAAATTCAAGGTAGACTGGAATGACAACATATATTTCCTTTTGCTATTTGTAAAAGGAAATGTGAAGATAACCTAACATATTTGTAAAGTTGAGTTGTGGAAGAGAAGGAGGAAAAGGGAAGGAAGAACACTAATAAATTACCTTTTAAGGGAATACAAGAATGAATCTGTTACTGTTTGTCTTCTTTTTTTTTTTGTCTAATGAAATTACTGTTACCCAAGTTCAGCACTTTTCATTAAAAAAAAAAACAAACCGCATACACATAACACCAAGGCAAAACAAGGAAATGTGAACAGCTGCAAGGGTAACAGACTGTCTCACACCATTTCCCTCAGACAGGCCTGCTCTCTGCCAGTCCTTGGCAGTGACTCAGATATGACCACACACAGTTACATGGACATGCTTCATTCATCTTTCTGTCTTAAGAAGTACCAGCACAGTTCCATTAATAGGCCGCATTCTACATTTGACATATATTGTTGCAAACAAAGCAGAATAAAGTTAGTGGCAATATTAAGTTTACATCCCCTTGGAGGGTACTTTCAAACATAATGACGATAAAAAATCTGTTAATATGTCACTTTTAATTTACAATCAAAGCTAAATCAAATTTCATTTTCCATCATACTCCATTATATCTCACTCTTGATTTCTTAGACCTCGAGTAGGAGTCTTTGTTTTGCACATAGTTTATATGCAGTATTTATCAAGAGCAACATTTAAAATGGAATAGATGGTAAGAAGCTATAAAGTAACTATCACTGGGTTAGGTGTTCTACTAACATTTTTAAGATTGAAACTAGACTATAGGCATGGGCTTATAGAGTTGTAGGGAACAAACACTGCAGTTTGTTAACAACCACTGTCTTACTGCTTACTTTATTGATATCAAAGAAGTTTCCTGCTAGAAAAGAATTACAAAGTTTGCAACAGTCAAATTTTTTTCTTTCTTTTTTTAGACAGAGTCTCACTTTGTCACCATGGCGTCACAGCTCACAGCAACCTACAAACTCCTGGGCTTAGGTAATTCTCTTGCCTCATCCTCTCAAGTAGCTGGGACTACAGGC
>NW_003852587.1:117565-119921 GCF_000181295.1 Otolemur garnettii
AAAAAAAAAAAAGAATTTTCTTCATAGTTTCTGTGAATTGTCTGTGAAGAAGTTGGGTGAATAGGAACAAAGTTCTAATGTCACATCTTTTCAGCAGACCAAGCAGATCAGTCATTGATATGCACAAATATTTTCTCATATTTGTAATATAGCAAAATGTTGGAGAAAAGTGATTTAGTACTAAAATACAGGGAACTGATATTAAACTCCTGCCCTGGAACTGATTTTTGGAAGTTGGACATTACAGAAAACGTTCTTAGATCTCAAAACCTATTTTTCCTGTTCTAGTTTATGTGTAAACTTATGAAAATATTCTTTCAAAGATCTTTGGCACCACATGACATAGTCCAAACTTGGAGAAGAACAGTATATTTAACAGTGGTCTAAAGGTATGTGATGGGCATCATAAGTGTAAAAGAAACATACTACAAAACTTAAAATGGCATTTTCAAAATTTTAAGAAGATACAATAAAACTTCAGGAAGATTTTACATAACCTACCCATCTTACAAACCTAAGATCAATGGGATGTTATAATTTACAAAAAGAAATCAAAATCACCTAGGATATTTTTCTTTTATGGGGTTAAAAAAAAAAACCTATCCTATTAGCACCAAAAACTGTTTTCCCTGAAAACTTATATTCCATAAAATTTCAAAAATCAGCTTGGCAATGTAGGCAGGTTGAAACCCAGCCCAGGCCTGCTAAACAATGCCAAGTGCAACCAAAAAATAGCCAGGCATTGTGGTGGGTGCCTGTAGTCCCAGCTACTTGGGAGGCTGAAGTAAGAAAATCACTTAAGCCTAAGAGTTTGAGGCTGCTGTGAGCTGGAGGCCACATACTCTACCCAGGGTGACAGCTTGAGACTCTGTCTCAAAAAAATTTTTTTTCTAAAAATCAATTTAATTTTTTTAAATAGTTGAAGAAAGTACTGAAATATTAGTCATGAGAGGATTCTTTATGTGTATGGAGATAGTGCTCTCCACTTGAAGGATATACTTTTATTTTCCTTGTACATGATCAATACAATTTGGATTATGTGCTCATTTTCCTTCCAAATATTTAGAAAACATGCAAATACCCAAATTTTCACAAACTTAAACTAAACTTCTTTTGCATCTAAGAGAGTGTGTCAAATACATAAATGTAATGACTGGAATAAAGCAGCAGGTGTCCCACCCTGGAATTCAGATTTTTCCCTAAAGTTCAGGGTAACTCACAATACTATAGTTCAATTCATATTAGATAACTCAAGTTAAAAATGGATAGGTAAGGCTGGGCACAGTGGCTCATGCCTGTAATCCTAGCACTCTGGGAGGCCGAAGCAGGTGGACTGCCTGAGCTCACAAGTTCAAGACCAGCCTGAGCAAAAGCCAGACCCTGTTTCTACTAAAAATAGAAAAACTGAGGCAAGAGGATCGCTTGAGCCCAAGAGTTGGAGGTTGCTGTGAGCTATGACACCATGGCACTCTACCCAGGGTGACAGCTTGAGATTCTGTCTCAAAAAATAAAAAATGGATACGTAGTAGACAACTGTATACTGTATTTAGTGGCCAATAAGAATGTTCCTAGATGCTCTTAAGTTACATGTCCTAGGAAAGCTTTAGGCTCATAGCACAGCAGTGAAATATTAGCTTAAATCAGGTTTTAGTAAAATCATCATGGGGAATATATGCTTGAAGTCTGAAGAAGGGGCCTAGCTGGCCTAGTAACATGCTACTCTAAATACATTATTAAAGTTTTCTTCTGACAGCAAATAAGGTGATTAAAAAGTCAATACATCTGGGCCAATTCAAGATTTCCTGAAAGAGTTGCAAAATACATTGGATCCTAACTAACAGCAAAAGTGTCCCTAAGGAGGGCCTTGTTCAGTTTAGGTTTTATTTGTCTGTATACAGGGCTGTTTTTATTCTGATCTTACTAGAACATTACACTTACAGGGACTTATTTTGAATCCAAGAAATCAAGACTCATTTGACGTCCTAATTCAATCTGTAAAGGCTATCCCTTTGGTGGTTGAACAATACAGGCCAGTGTGGCAGATTTCTGAGCAACTCAAACACTGGCCTCAGATGACCTAACTCGACTGTTTTCTAGGTCTTTTTCAATAGGCAAATAACTGTAAAATTAAGCTCTGTGAGAAACAAATCATACTGCCTACTCTTGAGCAAGCAAAAGAAAACATAAAGAAAAAAACAACCAGCTAGATGATACAATATAAACAGATTCTATTTTAATAAAACCTCCTTAAATAAGGCACCTTTTGGCTCGGTGCCTGTGGCTCAAGTGGTTAAGGCGCCAGCCACATACACCTAAGGTGGTGGGTTTGAATCCAGCCCGGGCCCACCAAACAACA